>NC_084821.1:45523910-45768083 GCF_958449725.1 Rosa rugosa
CACTTTTGAAGCAGCAAAGCTTCAAATCGAAGAAGTAAAGCAAAGCCTTATACAAAGTAAACCATGAAAACAAATAAAGTCTACTGGCATATGTAGTTTGTAACCCTCACTGATAGAGGCAGTAGTACTAATATTAGATATAACAAAATAAAAAATAAAATTAATTAATTAATTAAAAAAAAAAACACCATTATATGAAGGAACACAGTTTTCTAGCAGCAAGAGAAAATTCCATCATTATATAAGCTCCTTGGCTCTGCTTTTTATGAAACTTAATATCCATCTAAGAGATAATCTATAAGTGATAATCAACATTGTCCTGTTCAGCTTGTGATTGTAGAGATAAACATGAACAACTGATCGCAGAATATCAACCTTGATATTATGTAATAATTCAACTTATTACAGTTTATAGCTTTAAGAAATATATAAATAGCTGCTTTTTATTCCGTGGAATAAGAAATTGACATGAACATCAAAAAATTGGCATTATCCTTCAAACTTGATAACAGCATATAGCATTTTAATTTCACCATCCATATTTGAGTTTGTTCCCAACACTTCATCATCTCAGTTTCCCCCTTCTGTAGGAAATAACTTTAGATGTTGATTTTTAAAATCAAAGTATTCAACAATATTATGAAGAGAAAGCATAAGTAACAAACATATAAAACACTCATTTACGTTACAAAACAATCATTTACATTAACAGAACCCTGGCATGTAAAGCAAATATCTTCATCATCATATATCCAAGTATGTTG
This sequence comes from Rosa rugosa, assembly GCF_958449725.1. Lineage (NCBI taxonomy): Eukaryota > Viridiplantae > Streptophyta > Magnoliopsida > Rosales > Rosaceae > Rosa > Rosa rugosa. The sequence continues at coordinate 45,524,675 of NC_084821.1, forward strand.
ATCCATTGCCAGTGGCCTATCATGAGGTTAGTGCATACCTGTTTGAAGTTTGCGGAAAACTTAACAGATCTCGCATCCTCTTTGCAGCAGCGGCTTCCCTACGTGATGCATCTTGCTGCTGCTTCTTAATTGTATTAAAATGTTTATCTCTGTCTTTCTCCTTCGAAGTGGTTGGTTGCAGACTTCCTTTCCTCAAGTAATACTGCTCGACCTCGTTCACTCTTTTCTCAAGCTGCAAATCCACCACAAACTAATCAATCCAAGAAATGCAAAACTGTATAATTGAAGAATAAATCATAAAGACAACTGTTTAAATAGAGATATATAATAGCTGACAAAAAAGACGACAGTAGCTATAATTATTGGCACATATGCTAATAATTAATAAATATAATTAAAACTTTCTCATTGAAATTATCTACATGGTACTTATTCATCTGCTTGTTGTCTAGAAATTTCTCACAGTTAAAGCATATGCTCACTAATCTGAGTTGTAAACTTCTACCAGAAGAGGCTCTAGCATTTTGAGAAGTAATTTTTAAAAATGATGACAGATAACATATGTGTGTACATATGCAGAATTAACAACAATAAGTAAGATATTATCCTAACAAAGAACTTCCCATAACCATTTGTCATTATTCAGAACCTACTCACCCTTCAAATAAAGGAAAAAGTATGATATCCAGGTTATCTAATGCCTCCCTTTTGTCAACGTTGTTCCTGCAAATAGGACAGGTATGAGTGCATAGCAAAAGGTCCAAAAATAAATAATCATCCAAAGTAGAAAGAGCTAGAGGCAAGAGTTATGACCAACTCTACCTCAAGAGAAGGACAACTGCATCAAAGGAAACAAAAAACAACAATCCAAAATTAGAGTCCAAAGCAGTACTGCCACCTAATGTTCCTGTTTATTGAAATCCCTAGCAAATGTAAACAATGTTATGTTACTACAATGAAAACAGAAAACTGAAAGATAAGTTAAAAAAATCTAGATAAAATGCTTCCAAAGGTCATCTCAAACATTCAAAATAAAATGGAATAGTCTGAGCAGATTAACAATTATATACTCGCTTACTGTGAGCCATGCAAAATCAAGACATTCTAAACCATTTGCCGCTTCTGTTTGCAGCATTTCTTAAACACTTTAAGCAAGTTCTAACTCATAGGCACTTTCACTAATAGCATAATTCCAAGGATAAGTTACATAATAATATGTGTGGAGGAAGAAGCACACATCAAAAATTAATCTTTATCAACAGAAAAAAACTCAACAAACTAATCCTTCTCCCCTGTTACTTCATTCAGTAAATACTAGATATTTGTTGAAGAAAGAGGTTCTATCCCAACGCAATCAGTCCAGATTCTCAATTTAGGGTTATCGATCAATGTGTGGAAACATAGATTCTCTAGCTGATGCTTTATCAATTGCATGCTCAACATCATGATGCAATTACATGTTCCTTTTTTGATTAGTGAGCATATAGAGTATTTAGTATTTATAATTTGGTGGAGAAGGATTTTTGACGTCAAGTAATATATTTGATCAGTGATGTACCAAGTTTTCATGTATTTGTTACAAAACAATGAAAAACATTTTCTCTGACAACATAGCTTTACTCTCATTGATCGATATATATTCTTCAGATTTTCATATTTCTGCACTAAGTTTTCAGAGTCAAAAACTATACAGTTGAGCTTGAAGTGCTATCAGTTAATATCTGTCTTTCCATCTGGTAAAGAAAACGATGTAGGTCTTTCTCTATTTCAATTCTACATAAAGCAATAGCCAAAGACAGAGTATATACCACAAAAGAAATTACTCCGCGATCACAATCGGCCATCAGTTAATAATCACAGTCATAATAATATTCAAAAAGTGGAAATACTATACAAACTGATTCCAAAGTCAAAAACTAAACATGGGTCTGTGACTTTCTGCAAGCATTTACAAACCTTCACATCAATATCAATGAAAAAGTGCAAGCCACAGAAACCCAATTTGCGATCAACTTTCAAAGAGAGATAAGTAAATTCGGGCAAAAGGGAACAAAAGGGTCACAGCCCAAATGATAAATCAACATATGAATTTTTACACTGATTTTGAAGAAATCAAGCCAATACCTTTGATAATGAAGAAGATCGTGATGTCCAAAAATGTTGTGCTTTGTCTGTCTTCGACTAACCTCAATTACCCAGTGATTTAAAGAGCTTAAGGGCTCAGCAACATCACCACCCTTCATTTTCTCTCTCATCAGCCCTCCTTGGAGCAGTGAATTTCAAGTTCTCCATCACAGAAACACACCCTATTTCTCTCTCTCTCTCTCTCTCAATCGTTCTTGATAATTGATCGATCTCTCTGGATTGTTATGTTAGGTAGGTCACGCACAGATCAAAGAGAAAGACCCCGGCTCTCTGGATCGTTCTTGAACCCTCTCAAGATTGTTTCTCATAAGACGTACAGCCGTCGGGGCAGAGAGCGAGAGCGAGAGAAAATATCTAGACATTTTAACCCAGATTGAACGGCAGGGATCCAACTGAAGAAAAAGAGAGAGAGGGCAAAACCGTCATTTCACTATTAAATGAACAGTGCTAGGAACAGTTTTTTTTTTTTTTTGAACAAACCCAAATCGGGCGACTTTCATTCATCCAAAGCCAGAAAGGGCCATTACATATCCTCCCTCTACCATCTATGGGTAGATAAAGAGTTTGTGGTAGTAGCACAGTGATACATAGATTAGGTCCAATCATTTGACGGTTCCATGCTCGTAAAATGATGCCTATAGACTATTAACTACTACATAGTAAATAGACCGAGTAAACTAGACTCGATGACGCTAACTAAAAAACTAGAAGCATAGCGCCCTAAAAAGTAGGGAATTATTAAAATCAAAATGACTAAATTGGAAAAACTAAAGGCCCAAACCCCTAGTCCAAAATAAAGGCCCAATGGGGTAGAACAGGAGAAGAAAGCCCAAAACCGCCCAGGCCTAGCAGGATTTGGGGTCAGGCCCAAACTTCAGCACCCGAGTTCGTTTGCCTGTGCAGCACCACGCCCCACGACCAGTCCGCCGTGTTCGCGCCGCGCCAATCACGCCCCAACCGAGCCTCACCGGTTCGACTAAGTGAAAACAACGCACCACCGCGGCACCGCCCATGGCCCACCTCGCTGCGCACCGCTTCAGAGTTAGAAGAGACCGCCTAGATCCGCCAGATCTTCACCGCCACACGACTCCCAGAACCACGTCGCCGCTCCCATCGGAAACCTTGCTGCCACCCAAACCTGAAGAGCCATGCCGGAGCCTGCCACCGTGCACAACACAACCACACCGAGAGTTTTTGTCTGGACCTCACCAATTCCACCCGTCCGAAACCGTGAGTTTCAACCTCTCACTCCCAATCTCCCCGAGCAACTAGCAATTCCCGTCCGGCAGCAGCCCATTAGCGGCGAGGCAAAAAACCGCACCGACCCCGAGCGCCGCCGGACGAGCAAACTTCTCAACCTAGGGTTTTTGGGTGCTCCGGGTTTTGTGGAGCTCGTGAGATAGGGAGCTATGCATCCAGTGCTAGGAACAGTGATTCGGCTTTAGATGTATGTATAATATATCAAATAATAATAGAACAACAAAGAAGAATCAATCTAACCTCATAAATTATAATTTCCAGAGTCTTCTTTGTTCCAAGTTTGATGGTTACTTCAGCGACTGGATCAGCAATCGTGAAGTCTGGGTTGCCCTCACAGTAATCCATATATACTTAAACCTCTATATTGTATAGCAACATACTCGGCAGAAATGCATGTACCTACAGTATCATGTGAAATTCTAACTTCAAATTAACCAACCAAACAAAAGGGGATAAGGGACCCTAAAAACCCTTATTGATCAAATCATGCAATTAATGTAAGTTAAACCCTAAAAAAAAACCCTATTGATCGGCCATACATTGCCGGTTTTCAGTGAAAATGATATATTATTAATTATCATAAAATTAGGTTGACTATTATTGACCACCCCAAAATATGTCAATTTTTCTCACATGATATATGTAACTACGAGACGGATGCGTATATAGGGTTGAAAGCACAATTTTTCACTCTCGATTTTGCAGATCACACAAAATATTTATATGCCTATTTGTATTGTATCTAGGGCACTCTATATCCTCCATCGCTGAAGAGGATTTGGATTTCAGGGGATAAAGAATAGAAGCAAGAAGATCGAGAGACTGAGAGAGGTTACACGAGAGAGAGAGAGGGGTTTTGTGGAGGGGGGAGAGAGAGAGAGACAGGGGTTTCACAACTGAGAGAGCTCGAGAGAGGTCAGGTTTCATTTTGTTTTATTTTTCTTTCAGACACGATGTGGCTAGGGCTGGGTGGGAGGCATAATTAAACTTCAATAATTCTAAAGTCATTCACACAACAGAAACCTAACAAACTGTCGTAAGAGTGCACTACAAAAATCAAAATGCCAAAACATGGAGGGAAATATGCCGCCTATAGCATTTTGGCTCAAAATGTTGCCGCCTATGTTCCAACTTCACACAACAGAAAAGTATAACTTCTGTTGTCTAATTTCTACAGCTTGCACTAGGTTTACCTTGTGGAAGACATTCAAGCAAGCTTCCTCAAAATTTGGCATCCATTTTTCAATCACACAATGGAAACCTCAAGCACCGTTGTATCAAGTAGCCCAAATTTCAAATTTCAAGAGGCAACCAAGACTCGAGAGTGGAGGGAAATCTGCCGCTAAATTTTTAAGAATCAAACAATGGACAATACTTAATTCTGTTGTGCAATGTAGTTCTGAGAAAAAAGTTATCACTTTGTTAACATTCACACAACATAACATTATTAGTACCGTTGTACAATAGAGTTTACTTAAACACACAACAGACGATTTATGTTCTAATCACGTGTTGTGTGATTAACTTTTTGTAGTAGTGTGGATAGGATCTGTGTACACACACACACTTTTTCCATTATTATATAACCTCAATTTCTTCCGAAGTCCTAACAAAAGTTTGTCCACTTATAATCGCCATTGTCTTGCTTATTTGCAGGTGGGACTTCTCCGCCATGGATAAGCTACCGGAGTATATGAGAGTCTGTTACGAGGCACTGTTAGATGTCTATGCTGAAACAAAACAACAGCTTGCAAGCGGGGGAAGATTATATCGTATCGATTACGCAAAAGAAGCGGTAATTAATTAAGCCTCAATTTACGTTTAGTATTGTAAATTCAGAAAGTTATTAAAGGTTAATTGTTAATGGTTGACTTAAGTCTTAGATGAAGAGACAAGTTAGGGCATACCATGCTGAACCAAAATGGTTCCACAAGAACTACACCCCAACAATGGATGAATACATGGAAGTAGCCCTTGTCACTCAATGCTAGCAACCACATCCTTTGTTGGAATGGGAGATATCGTTACAAAAGACTCCTTTGAGTGGATCTTCAGTGACCCTAAGATTGTAAAGGCTTCATCAGTAGTTTGCAGACTCATGGATGACATTGTATCCCACAAGGTAATTGAATTCGCCGCACTAATAAAAGATAATTTGTACTTCTTAGAACTCTTCCTTAGCTAATTTTTACCTTAATCTTCTTGGCTATATAGTTTGAGCACTCGCCTCGGCTGTGGAATGTTACATGAAACAATACGGTGCGACAGAAGAAGAAACCATAATTGAATTTCGTAAACAAGTGAGTGATTCATGGAATGACATAAATGAAGAGTGCCTCCACCCTACACCTCTTGACATGCACCTCTTAATGGGAGTTTGAATCTCACACGCGTGATGGATGTAATATACAAGTCTGAAGATGGCTACACTAATGCTGAAACCATTCTCAAAGATTTTGCAGCTTCTCTACTTATCGAACCTGTGCCTGTATAAGAGGAAACTGTGAACTTGTTTTATTTCTTATAAGCTGTTGGAACCTGGTTAGTTTAGTTGCAGGAGTGTAATGTTAAACACAACCTTTTAAAGCTGATCGTTGGAATCTAATAAATTTCTGTGACTAACAAAAGCTGAACTTTTGTTTAGTTGCAACTTTGACATTTCATATAATAATGGAAATAAATTCACAGGTCATCTTCTATCTCAACCTTATATTTTGTCGCATGATATCGTACATGTTGCCTCAAACTCTGATAAATTTGAAGGCATTAGCTTAAAAATGCATTTTGCCTATTAATGTAGCTTCCATAACTGAGACCTTACGGTGAGATGCTTGAAATTGATGGAGACACCGTCTCAACCGACGCCGAGGTCAAAGGCAAAATTACAACCGAGACCTCACTTAATTGTTCAGTACAAATTTTAACTCGGGCAATTCTCAAATAGCATTCATGAACACCTCAAAATGGCCTGCAGTATCAAAAGAATGTAGGTGACCTACACCACCTATGTATTTCACCTCCCTCCCCCTCTAGCCTACGCCTTTCACGAAAACTCACCAGACATAAGGAGCGCCAGCAAGGTCATTAACTAACAAGCGCTCGGGGAAATCTTCACATCCACAACGTAAAGCACAAATAGCTTCCACAGATTCAGATTTCAATCACACTAGCAGAGTTAAACTCAACACAAGCCTTCAATTGTGCATCAGGAACACCCTTGTCAAGGCCTGTTGCACTACAGGCAACGGCATCATTGCAGATTGGCACCTATTCGACCTCGTCAGTTAGATTCCAATTTTCTGCAGCTTTTGTAAATCTCTATGAATTTAGTACCCAGATCAGCTATTTCAACTAAATCTGAAATAATAGTGGTAAAAAAGATCATGACTCCCAGAAAAAGGGAGAAAAAAAATAACATTCAGAAGATAATTCCAGCACCCTTTGTACTAAGAAAATAAGAGCATATACATATCCGTATTGCCCTTCCAATTCACCTTCCAGAAACAGTAAACAACACAATATATACAAAAGAATAATGATATCTATGGCAAAATGCAGCTGCTGTTGTATAATAGGGATGCGGTTATAATATTATCAATATCGTGTAAGAGCCAAGAGAACCCAGTCATTATGTTGGCAAAGATGGACTAACAACTACATTCCACAATCGAACAGACTCACACCTCAAAATCCTAAATCCTAAAATTAATCGACAGACTTCAGATATGGCAAAATGATTGAAAGAGCCGCAAAACACCATTTGATCAACAAATTTGCACTGAAGGTCAAATCATAGGGGGCACTAGTGGTGTTATTGAAAAATACAGGTCCGATAAGTTTCCAAGAAATGAGAAGGTTCATGTTCTAGCAAAGTAAGAAAGTCATTTTCATGCTTACCTGTATAGAACATCTATTTTTTGCTCCGAAAAACAAGAGGTTCGTTGCCATAATTAGTTGGAATGACATTGAGTAGCTGCTTGGTGAGAAATGGCAATGTTGGAGAAACAAGGTCCACTTCTCATGTGCAACAATAATCCATTGTCTCATTTTTTTCCGCACCTTCTGAAAGCTGTAGAACTTTCCCCTTATGCCAGCTAACATTTCCATCATTGATAAGTTGAAATGCCTTCACAGTCAGAAAGAGGAGGTTAAAATTTAGAGTGAAAGAACCTGTTATTTAATAAAAATGAAAACAACACCAAAGATATTGCTCAGAATGATTTGGACACCCAGTGCAACCCAAAGGGGGAGAATCCATACCCCCCAGGTACAAGGTCACTGTCTATGTTCTTTGCATTTACCTACGTGCAACAATAGACTCTAAGCTTGTTCTTTATATAAAGCAACTTTAAAGACCACCTCCCATAATATCCTTCGCCATCAGCCTCACACCTTAAATTAAGGCTTAACCATAAATAGAGAGGAAGAGCTCCTGCAAAGCTAAAATTAAAAGCCTGAGAACAATACCTATGCAGAGTGATGGATACTGATTCTACACATATATGATCACTACTCTAAATCGTATTAATTTTCATCTAACCAGCTGTGAGACTCTAATGTAGTTCAAGCCTTTCTCAGAGGACAGAAATGATTAATTGATAGAGAGATCCATGCTGGAAATAACATCATAGTTGCCACTTAAAACATCATAACCTTATAACAGATAGTGAGCAGGGCCTGAGTTTGGGTGCAGATAACAAACCCCAATGAAAGAAGCTGCTGTTTAAGTTTCATTGTGCAAGAGTATTCCTAAGAGCTTAGTTTCATAATGCAATATGCGTTATAAGAGCTTACTAGCTTTGGGATTAAGGTCTAAAGGTGAGAAGTCGAGAAAATTTTTTTGAAAAGGCAGAAATGTTTTGGTGTCGAAACTACCAGAAAACTGAAGATTTGGGCTGCAGTTCTGACAGTCTAAGCTCATGGTCCTTAGTCCTTACTCAGATCTGTTTATCTATCCAACAATAGGGAAACCTTCTTTGCCAACCAATCTATAGTAATGTGATAACAATGAACTATATAATTGCTTTTAAAAAGCTATCAATAAAGGCACTGACCTTCGAATATCTCTAATTTTACTCATCTTCCTATACTAATCATTCAGGCACAGAAGTGATGATTTCTTTTCTGAAATGATTTTACCTATTCTCTCTCTTCATCTATATTTAGATTTCAGTATCCAAGATGTAAGACTCAGTGCAAAGGAAAATAAACTATACGGAATATCATTTAGATGCTATGAGCCTTTCTTAAATACTCATGGAAGATGAAAGTATAACACGAAATCAAACTCATATTACTCTCTACTATAATAAACTAAAAAACCATTCACAAATAATGTTTTGATAACCATCTTCCTCTTTCTTTCCAACATATATCATCCTTCTTTTTTTCTCTCTCTTTTTGAGACAGAACACATATGATCCATTAACTAAAGTAAAGTAAGGTGGAAAACCATAACTACCTTTACTAAGAAAACAAAGATGTACATCTGATTATCTACGACAACACAGGGTAAAAGAAATAAAAATAATAATATCTTCACATACATGATTATACTATTAAGAAATAAAATCCTCACAACCATTGAAATTTCATTGAAATACAGAAGCAGCAAACTTCCAAGTTCCCAAAAAAGGAGTACAGGCAGTAAATCATGAGACACATGCACATCAGAATTTTGATATAGCAAACACCGTGTATAAAGAAGTGAATTAGGCTTCAAATTACCTATAAATCAATATCCAAGGTAGCTAGGATCTCCGGTAAACTCAGCAATCTGCTCAAGCCTCACATTGAGCAAGACATGGGTATCAGCATCCTTGACAACACCAGTTTCTCGATCAGCATCCTTCTCCACAAGACTGCCGAAAACCCCCTTATGCTTCCCCGACAAAACCAGCACCGGTCCGCCGCGCCTTGGGAGTGCAGTCTCAAGAAGATCTTCCGACACCCCTTGAATAAACTCCCTACTTCCATCCATAGATATATCACATGTATTGGGTCCAACCACATCCACTATCTCCCCCTTCTTCAAATACAATTTCCCACCTCTCAACTCCTTGCTGATCACCCTAACCCGAATGTGCCTAGCAAGCCACGACGAATAACTCCTCTGATCTTCTCTCCTCGGCTTATCACTCCTCCCAACCTTCACTTCCTGCTCCTTCAACCTCCTCCACTTCTCTTCCTCTTTCGAACCCACCTCCACAACATCATCCACATTCACTTTAACTTCCACTTCCTCTTGATCCTTCCCCCTTTTCGCAAGCTTCAAAACCAGTCTCCCATTCCCCAATCTCTCCACAACCCTCCCCCTACAACCCACATAATCTCTGCCCTCAACAATCCTCACCTCCTTAGCCACCTCCTCTTTCTCTTTCCTAATCTCCTTCTTCTTCTCTTTCGGATTCTTATGAAACCCTAACCCGTGCCGGTCCGTACTCTTAGTATACTCCACAACCTTCACATCTGCCTTAGCATTCCTTCCGATTCCTCTCCCGGGGTACCACCCGTAGCCGGAAAGCAGCGCCGCACCGTATCCCTCCACCGGCATCCCCTCGTACTCCTCCATCCCCTTGTGATCCGACAACCGCTCCAAATCGCTCTTGAATTTCTCAAGCAGCGTCTCCTCCACGCCGCCGGATCTCAGCCGCTCGCCGCCGGCGCCGGCGACGGAATTCTCCGACTCGGACGCCTTCCGGACGTTGAGGCCGTACGAAATATTGGAGTCGGGCTCGACGGAGAGCGACTCGGGTTCGAACTTGAGGGCCTGGCCGCCGGGCTCGGTGATCGGAAGCTCGAGGTTCTTCATCTTCTTGTGAGGGCGCCATTCGTTCTCGATCGGAGCGATGACGGGGGCTTTGGGGCCGCCGGTGAGGGGTTTGGAGGCGTCGAATTCTTTGACGAATTGCTTGGAAACGCCGCCGTTTTGGCGGGCGTTGGCGTCGTCGAAGGTCTTCGAGGGCTTGATAGGGTTTGGTTTCGAAGAGGATTTGGAGGGCAGAGAGAAGGAGAGTTTCATGGTTTCTTTCGATTGCTTCGACAATTCCTGACTTCCTCCTGTCGCAGCTTAATATGGTTTGGGTACCAATCTAGCATGGGCTTTCCTTTTTGGCCCAATATAAATGTTATGTATACTACTTGCTTAGACGGTAGAAGATACAATCTTGTACACTCACGGACAAAGATACTCGAGAATTGTTAAGTATTTTTACTTGTTATAGTTTTGTACCTCTACGAGATAAAATTGAGAGGTAAATTACCACAATCAATCCTTAAAGAGGAGTTCGTATGTACTCACAGACAAATTTGCAATTTCACTCGAGAAATCTCGGATGCCTAGATTTTCTCCCCCATACCCATATATATAGGTATTAGGAGTATATAATCCTATTGGGTATGGGAAGCCAATCCCTGTCGACCCTAGAGTTCAAACCAAATCCAATTAGGACATTTCACCAAACCCACCATACTACATTTGCATATAAATATTCTCTTGGCAAAAATAGAAACCAAAAAATTTGCTGCGCTTGGCGTTTACTAGGAATCTTCATATCAGATTGACCTTTGAAGATGGCAGTCAAGGATCCTAATACTTTTGATCCAGATTCCGAACCATTTGTGGAGGTTGATCCAACCGGGCGTTTTGGAAGGTATGATGTTCTCCTTGGTAAGGGTGCTGTGAAGAAGGTGTATAGGGCATTTGATCAGCAGCAAGGTAACGAGGTGGCATGGAATAAGGTGTGGTTAAAGAAATTGAGCGACGATCCAGTGCTATCGAATCATCTGGACGCAGAGGTTAAGCTATTGAGAGAGTTGGAGAACAAGTATATCATTGAATGTTACAGTGTTTGGAAGGATGTCAAGCGTAATGCTTTGAATTTCATTACTGAGGTGTGCAATTCTGGGAACCTGAGGGATTATAGGAAGAAGCATCACCGTGTGAATACTAAGGCTTTGAAGAAGTGGTCAAAGCAGGTGCTTGAGGGATTGGAGTACCTCCATACACATGAGCCATGCATCATTCACAGAGATCTCAATTGCAGTAACATCTTCGTCAATGGGAATAATGGCCAGGTGAAGATCGGTGATCTGGGAGTTGCAGCAATAGTGGGTAGCAGCCACAAAGCTCAGACAGTTCTAGGGACACCTGAGTTTATGGCACCTGAGCTATACGAGGAGGATTACAATGAGACAGTGGACATATATTCGTTTGGGATGTGCTTGCTGGAGATGGCAACAAGGGAGATACCATACAGTGAATGTGAAACTGTTGTTAAGATTTACAGGAAGGTCTCAACTGGTATAAGGCCTGAATCCTTGTCCAAGGTGACCGATCCAGAGGTGAAGGCATTTATTGAGAAATCCCTAGGCCAGCCGAGGGAAAGACCTTCAGCCTCTGAGCTACTCAGAGACCCCTTCTTTTCTCAAGTCATTGCCGAATAACCTCATCCAAGCTCTTGATGGCTTTTTGATACTAGTTTATTGTTATAGCAAAATCAATGACTCCATTGTAACTTCCCACATGTAATCATCACATATTCACATTCATACTTTCTGGTTGAAAATAAATCAGCAACGCTTGACAGATTAAAAATAAATATGTATATCTGCATTACCTATAAAACGCCTGCTCCAACTCAAGCATACTACTTCGGTAAAGAGGTTTGAAATCTGGGCAAAGGCAGTAACTGATCGACCAAGGCTCTTGCTTTTTCAATCACAACCCTCTTGTTAAACTACAGCAAGCCCCTTTCTTTTAAACTTTCACTTCCCATTTTTCCCATCAATCACCACACCATTCAAACTCATTTTTCCTCTAGCCAAAATAAGTTTATGGTTTACAACAGATTAAATACTTTTTCCATGAAAAATTAGCAATAGCTTCGCACAATGTACTAGAATTAATCTAATCCAGCAAGCTACTGTAAAACACAGAAACATTCTCCCATATACACTAGGAGAAGCCAAGAACAAAGTGATCAAGACCATCCTCGTTTCATTACACTAGCAGCAGCTGAGCAAAAAGCACGCTATAATTTAACAAGCCTCAATTACCCAGCAAACCTATCCAATACACAAAAACTATTTCAACTTATTAGCAGTTCCACCTTACAAATTCTTTACCTGATAAACTACATGTCGTGTGCCCTATTCCGGTCGAAACCCTAACCCTTGCCTTCCCACATTGGGCCGGACCTCCACAACACCAACATCTTCCTTTGCGTTCTTGCCGATTCCTCGCCCCGGTTGCCACCCGTACCCGGCGAGCAGAGCCGCACCGAACCCCTCCACCGGATTCTCATCAAACTCCTCCATCCCCCTAATCTCCGGCAACGCCTTCAATTCCTCTTTCAATTTCTGAACCACCGCCTCCTCGGATTCGGGTCTCTGCCGGAGATTGAGGCCGTACGGGATCTCGGAATATGAGCCGTCGATTGAGAGAGACTCGGCCACGAATTCGAGGCTGTTCATGTTGTTCTTGCCGGGCTGCCATTCGTTTGGGATGGGCGGGATCACGCGGGGTTTGGCTGAGGGCTCTTCCGCGGCGGTGAATTCGTGGATGTATTGTTTCGATGCGTCGTCGTTTAGGTTGGGGTTGGTGCTGTCGTCGTCGTCGAAGGAGGTTGAGGGTTTGATAGGGTTTGGCTTCGAGGAGGAGTTTGAAGGCAGAGAGAAAGAGATTCTCATGGTGCTTCGCTCTGTTTGTGACTCCCTACAGCTTCGACTTTCTTTCTGTTAACGAGTTATGTTCCAATATGGGCTTTTTCTTTGTTCTAGTAAAATACGGGCTTTGCTATATTTGCTATTTATACGTATCGGTCTTGTTCAAGTGATCACTTGATTTCATTTTTAGTCGTGCTCAACTGTCATTAGATTTAGATTCAAGGGTGAAAAATAATGAGGCAGTTTTTTTTGTTTTTTTTTTTTTTTTGTAACGGAAAGAAGATTACAAAATATCCGTAGGGTTTGCGTCTAGGCTGCTAGATTGCTGATTACTTTCTACCATGAACATGGACATACTCAGTTGGAATTGTAGGGGCATCTGCAATGATGCAACTAAGAGGGCTCCGAAGGATTTGATATCCCAGAATCGTCCCCAAATTGTTTTTCTTTGTGAAACGAAAATTAGTAGAATGTCAAACTTCCTTAGCCTTCATGCAGCATTAGGTTTTCAACATTTCAAGGAGATGCTGAGTGATGGAAACTCGGGGGGACTAGGGATGTTTTGGAATGGTGATGTGGGAGTGCAGGCACGTTCGTCGTCTGCCCACCATAATGATCTGGTTATTGAAGGCGATCCAGGGGAGCCGTCTTGGCGATTGACCGGTTTCTATGGTTTTGCACGAACGGGAGATAGAGACAGGTCGTGGCAGCTTCTCAAGGATCTCAGTGATCTTGATTCGCTTCCTTGGGTTGTCATAGGTGATTTCAATGAGATCCTGAATAACAGTGAGAAGATTGATGGGCCGGTAAGGGCAAAGCATCAGATGAGAGGTTTTCGTGATGCCCTTGGCTATGGAGACTTGCTTGATCTAGGGTATTTGGGTCCAATGTGCACTTGGTGGAACTCGGAAACACAGTTGCAGTTGGATATGGCAGTGTGCACACCCTCGTGGTGTGATAACTTTGGTTACTCAAGGTTGCGTCATCTTCCTCCGAGTGATTCCGATCATGTTCCTATCCTGTTGCAAGCTAGTTCGGTGCCTCTGGCTCATAGACCGCGTCATCATCGCTTCAAATTCGAAGCATATTGGTTGCAACATGTGGAGTGTGATGGAGTGGTACAGGAGGCATGGCAAACGGATGTTACGAGGACTCTTATGTATTGTGTTTCACAGAAGATAAAGTACACCAGAATGAAGTTAGACAAATGGCATAAACAAACCTTTAGGGCGAGGCAACTAAGCATGCTTGGTATTCGATCCCGGCTAGAAGAACTGATGGATGTGCCTATTTAGGAGATAGTACAATAGGAGAAGAAGAATTTACATGATCGACTCCAAGTCATTCTCTCACAGGAGGAGACTTTTTGGCGTCAACGTTCAAAGGTTACTTGGCTCCAAGATGGGGATCGGAATACAAATTTTTTCCACCGAAAAGCTTCTAATCGGAGACGGAAAAATCAGCTTCATGGTCTCTATAATGAAGAGGGAGTGTGGTGTGAGGATGATGCAGGTGTCGAAAGTATTGTTACTACCTACTTCACAAAGATGTTTGGCTCACAAGCTATTGATAATGATGCGGTCAATTTGACTCTTGACTCTATTCAGCCTTGTGTTACCCCGACTATGAATGATCGGTTATGTGCTCCTTATTCTCATGGAGAAGTACGTAGTGCATTGTTTCAGATGTATCCCACGAAGTCTCCTAGACCGGATGGGATGCCTCCCTTGTTCTTCCAACATTATTGGGATACAATTGGGGAAGATGTTACTTTAGCGGAGCAAAGCTTTCTACAAACAGGTAAGTTATTAAGACAAATTAACTTTACACATATTTGTCTTATTCCAAAGAAGAATGATCCTGAGCAGATGTCGGATTTGGGGCCTATTGCTTTGTGCAATGTGCTGTATAAAATTTGTTCCAAAGTGGTGGCCAATCGACTAAAGCTGATTTTGCCTGAGTTGATCTCTCCTTTCCAAAGCGCTTTTGTGCCAGGGAGATTAATTACTGATAATATTCTAGTGGCTAATGAGATTGCCCATTTTATTCATAATAAAAGAGAAGGGAATGAAGGTTTTATGGCTTTGAAACTTGACCTTAGCAAGGCTTATGATAGGATGGAATGGTCCTTTCTTCGGAAGGTGATGATCCGTTTTGGCTTTGCACATGATTGGATTGAATTGGTGATGCAGTGTGTCAGTTCTGTGAGATATTCCTTCTTAATTCGTGGGAAGCCGCGTGGCTATGTTTGTCCGAGTAGAGGATTGAGGCAAGGGGATCCTTTATCTCCTTACTTATTTTTGCTTGGA
This sequence comes from Rosa rugosa, assembly GCF_958449725.1. NCBI lineage: Eukaryota > Viridiplantae > Streptophyta > Magnoliopsida > Rosales > Rosaceae > Rosa > Rosa rugosa. Next base: position 45,540,055 of record NC_084821.1, read on the forward strand.
GCTGAGGGGTTTTCAGCTTTGCTGCAAAGGAAATAGGATGCTGGTCTTTTGCCAGGGATCGAAATATGTGACAATGCTCCCTATGTTAATCATCTTTGTTTGCAGATGATAGTATGCTTTATGCTAATGCATCTTTGGAGGCTTGTTATGAGATTCAGGATGTCATTGAGACATATGGGCGAGCTTCAGGTCAGTTGGTTAATTTTAGTAAAAGTTCTGTTGTGTTTAGCAAGAATGTATCAGAAGAGATGAGAGAGGAGGTCTCTAGTTTAATGGGGGTTGAAGTGGTAGCTTCACATGAAAAATATCTATGGCTTCCTACCTACGTGGGGAGGAAGAAGACTGCTACATTCCAATATATTAAAGATAACATGGCCAAGAAGATTGATGGTTGGCAGGGTAAGATGTTAAGTGGTGCGGGTAAGGATATTTTGATTCGGGTAGTAGCTCAAGCTTTACCTTCTTATGCTATGAGTGTTTTCCAGCTGACAAAGAACTTTTGTGAGGATTTGGAACAGATGTGTGCCAGAGTTTGGTGGGGTACTACTTTGGACAAGAAGAAAATACATTGGAAGACTTGGAATGCCTTGTGTAATCCAAGGGAGGAAGGAGGATTGGGATTTCAGAGTCTTACGAATTTCAATTCGGCAATGCTAGCGAAACAGGCATGGAGGGTAATTCTTTATCCGGACTCTCTGATTGCAAGAATTTATAAAGCTAAGTACTTTCTAGAGTCTTCTTTTTGGAAGGCTCCACCCCATGCTTCCCCCTCGTTTTCCTGGAGAAGTATTAGTTCTACAAGGGACCTCTTGAAGGAGAATTCATGTTGGCAGATAGGTAATGGGGAGGAAGTTAACATATGGTCAGATTGTTGGATTTCTGCTTTGCAAGCTAGGAGGCCGATTCACAATGCTTCAGCTATACGAGAAGTTAGCAAAGTTAGTGATTTGATTGCAGCTACGGGAGTTTGGAATGAGCCTCTGATTCGAAGGCTGTTTGATAGAGAGGAGGCCGAGATCATATTAAACATCCCTCTCAGTCGTAGGAATATACCTGATCGATTGGTGTGGAGGTTGGACAAAAACGGTGAATTTTCTGTTAAAACGGCTACCGGTTTTCGTTTTTTCAATCTTCTTGTCGGAGTCCTTTTACTCTGGCGGTAAATGGGAGATTTTGGAAGAGGATTTGGAAGGTTTCAATTCCTAATGCAGCAAAAGTGTTTGCTTGGAGGGTGTGTCATGATATTTTACCATCAGTGGAGAGGTTAGCTACAAGGAATATTCAGGTAGAATCTCAAGGATGCGTTTTGTGTGGAGGCCGCAATGAGTCCACTTTACATCTATGTAGAGATTGTCCTTTCACGAGACAGGTGCTGCAGGGCCATGGGATCTTGAGGAGGACATGTTTTGATCCACAAGTAGCAGACTGTGATTTGTTGACATGGTTTGATTATTGTGTGAAGACATTAGCTCTTACAGAGTTGGGGGTGTTGATTTTCGTACTGTGGAGCATTTGGAAAGAACGTAACTCACGAGTCTGGGAGGGGAAGAGTGCGTTGGCTTGTGATGTTTTGCTTAGAGCTGACGAGTGTCGTGTTCATAACACCAACTTTGCAGTGGCTGGTGTTAGAAGAAGAAGAGTGCAAACATGGGGCTCCATCAGCAGGAGTGTTAAAAATCAATGTTGATGGCTCCTTTCATCATACCACTAGGTCTGGAGGTTTTGGTTTTGTGATTAGAGATTCAGGTGGTGCCATGTTAGCTGGAGGTGCAGGTCCTCTACGCGGACTGATATTAGCAGAACATGCCGAAGTTTTGGCGTGTAGGAATGCAATTAACTTTGCAATTGATCATGGCTTCGTTCCAGCCCTTTTGGAGACTGACGCATAAGAGGTGCAGCGTCAACTAGCTGCCCAAGCTAGCCATAATGCTTCAGCCTTGGGACGACTTTATGAGGATCTGAGTCTATTCTTGGATTCTCAAAACATTTTGAAAGTTAGCTATGTTAGTAGAAAGGCAAATGCAGTTGCCCACATGTTAGCTGCACATGATAGTACTATTGTGCAGGATTGTTTTTATTTTTCAGTCCCTAGTTTTCTAGCAGCTGCTATTGCAGCTGAACTCCCAGTTGTGTAATCTGAGTTTATCAATAAAGGGCTTACATCTTTCTATCAAAAAAAAAGAAAAATTACAACGCAAAAGAAAAATCACGAACTACTCTCATTCCTGGCTTATCCAAATATAATGCTGGGCACACAGAAAATTAAGGAAAGACAAAAAAACCAAACCTTCAGATTTTGATGATTATAAGCTAAAGATGCCAAATGATCGATACAAACGACAATTCTGTACAACTGTACTCAGATTAATTGACTGCTAAAGCACAACTCTCAAAGTAAGAGGACTATATTTGTTAAAACTAGGTTTACTACTCCGAATAGGACTAGGACTAGGAAATTTAATCAAACTAGAATAGAAGTGCTCTCACTACTCGCTCCACAGGGCAGAAGCCTGTTTTGATGTAGCAACGTTGTACATTAAAGTAAGAACAGTTGCATAATCTCCCATGAATTAACAGAACAAACAAGTAACAAGAGTAACACTAACAAGAGGCGAGACAACTACTTGAAATAAAGCTGAACAAGCTTCTTCAGAGTGTCAAATACACTAGTGAAGGGGTCGAATTGAACAGGACGCTTCAATTCTAGATCAGGAAACTCATTTGTTAAAATTTTTTGCATTCCGGACATTGACATCATTGCAGATAGCCGACTGTCCGACATCACTTCACAGTCTTGTGGGGTGTCCTTGATTTTGGTTGGGTCATATCCAAAGTTGGCCAAGTATGATTTGTACTTCTCTATGAATTCAGGACCAGGAGTTGGTGTCCTGGAGTAGATCTGAAATATTAATGCCAAGAATAATTTAGCAATTCACAAATAAAGGAAGACAAAATGCAATATTCAGAGATGAATGCTGCATCCTAAATATGCATCGTGAAGCTTTTCAAAGCATTTAGAGGTTTAGAGGTACACCATGTTCAAAATATTTGCACCCAACTTCCTTATGAAACCTCAGCACTGATATAGAGGCTTTTTGAGATTGAAAGTATAGGTCCAAATAAGTTTTCAAAGCAGTAAGAAAAGTACACAATGTTCTAAAAAATAAACATGAATACTTTTACGTTATAGCACCATAAATTGAAAGTCATTTTGATAAGTACCTGTATGAAACCTGTATCTTTTGCTCCTGAAACAAGAGCAAAATTGTCATAATCAGTTGCGATCACATCATACGGCAACTTAGGGATAAATGGCAATGTTGGAAAACGGAGGAAACACTTCTCTTTGATCATCTCCTGCATTTCTAGATCTGACTCATTCTTTTCCAAATCTTTCTCTGAAAGGCATTGAACGTTTCCCCTTATGCCAGTTATATAACCGTCAGGAGACCCATGAACACAGAAGGTATCGACCTGGATGGCCCTCTTCTCACTATCAAAGGTATATACACCCTGAAATGAGTAAGTTGAAATGTTTTTACAGTTAGAAGTAAGTGGTTAAGGTGACTGAAAGAACATGTATTCAAACAATAAGAATAAGATAAGAAAGAGATTTCTCGCAACTTGGAAGGTCTACTCATAGGTGAGTTGAACAAATTGGAACTGCAGTCAAGTCCGGTACAAAAACAGGAGAATGTAAATTCCTCTGCGTATCAAAATTATTTCCAAAAACAAGGTTTCAACATCACAATTCTCAGTTCACAACTAGACAAACCATTTCCATTTACCTGGGTGCAATGACAGTCTTCCTGACCTTGCCCAGCAAATCCACGTTTAAGTGAAGCAACTTCATACCACCTACCAGAATATCTAATGGGGTCAAAATTGTTTGCTGTCATGCCTCTCATCATCATTAGCCTCTCAGCTCCTTCATCAGAACCCTTATCAAGAGGAAGAGTCACTGTCTTCTCAGCAGCATTTGCAAGCTCATACGTATTTCTTTGAAAGTAAACTTCTGATGCAACAGCCTGCTCAAAAGCAGTAAAAGGCATCAGGTACCCTCTAGCTCCTGCAATGGAACAAGTATCTAATCTTTTTTATCACTACCGTACAGGAATCTAACGTGGACTAATTTCAAAAACTCCATCCATCAATCCACAGCTAAATCTACTGCATTTCCTGATCTAATTCAACCAAAGTTGTTACATATTGTACTGAAGGAAAGGAATAACCACTATTCTACAAAGTTTCAAAGATAAAATCAAGTACACAAAACTAAAACATCTCTACTAGCAAGCTTTTAACTATATGCATATACCAATGTTGACTGAAGGGGGTGAGAGTCTGAGAGAACTGAATGATATCTGTACAAGCATGGTGGTTGAAAGCAAATTTGGTACACAGTTATTCCTGGTGTAAGTTTAGCCAAACTTAACGGCCACGATTCTATGTACTTCTGGCTGGGAGCTTATTATATGGAACCCAAGGAAATGATCAAACAACTCATTTTAAGCTTTTTACATAAAGGGATGCAGTCAAATTTAGTAATTTACCAACTTCCAAAAAGAATACTTCTGTCTGGGAGCTTATAACATGCAACCAATATAAATCTTCTTCCAACTCCAGAACAGAATACTGATTTTTTTTTTTGGGTAAATTGCTAAAGGAGAATCCTGTGTGTCAGAATATTACATCCAAATCTAGCACCCTTTAATAACACTAGGAGAGATTGATTCTACTTACCTGGTTTATTTGAGAGAGAAGTACTAAAGATGCCGCAAACCCAGATAATACATGTTTGGTCACTGGCTTGTTGCTCATAGATTGCTCTGCACAGCACTTCATCACTATTTTCCCAGGCTTTCCCCTGTAAAGCAGGCCAACAAAATATGATCACGTTTGAAGAAATCAAAAGAAAATGAAGGACACTATTTTGCAAACTGCACTTAAACCAGACCATATGTAATTGGTACTTTCTTATGAATCTGACAGCACAGAGATCCACTATTTTCGAATTACATAGAAGCACAATGTCATCTGCAATGGTAAGGTTTGCACCAAGTATCATATGCAAATTGTATTTTAGCTATCGTGTTAGCGTCTTAAACATTTCAAAGTTGGTTCACTCAGATATCAACTGTAGTTTGCTACTCCACCATTTGCATTTTACAATGTCCAATTAGATAAAAGCAAAAACAGTATATCCATTACAGTCCTTATCATTTCTAACAAACCCCATATGTATCTAATAATGCCCAAAACCCAGAAAATCACTTCTTATTTCCCACTTCCATTGAATTACCTTCAAGCACCAGGAAGTGGAGCATAACGAAATTCCATGAAAACCCAAGTCATTTATGAGCAATTGCAATAAGATGATAATTCATAAGTGAAAAAACATACCCAGAAAAGCAAATGAGAATAGTTTAGCAAAAAATATCAGTTTCTTTTCAGGAAATTTAAAAGAAAATGTGAAACAAATTGAAGCAACAATTGAAGAAATCATAGACTGAAATATCAAAGACAGTGAGATATGTACCTACAGGAAGAGACATGAGGAGAACACTGGAGGAGAAGTGGTGCTGTTTGTAAAAGAGCATGAACCATTGTCTAGGCTTTGCTTTCAATGCTTTGAGAGGTTTCCAGTATTAAGAATCAGTTGCTAGAAAAATCTTAGTGAAACGTCATCGTCCTGGTCTTGTTCAATGCGTCCCTTTCAGTGACCTGTTTGACGCACATCACACCATATCTTTGAGACCTTGATCTTCAGTTAAACCAATCAGAGTTGCATTACCTCCCAAGTAATCCAACGCTCCAAACAAACCTCAACCACTTCGTTTTCTCTTGTCGTATGTTATTACTTGGCCTACTTTGGGCTATTTCTATTTTGGTAGTTTCCATTTCGGTAACTTGGATTCTCATTACAATTACAGCCTCTCCCTATTTCAATATATATGAAGCAAATTACTTCAGGGCTATTTATGGGAACAAGTACTATACACACATACATGTATTGCGCGCACAAAATCTAACGAGATGCAAGTCATAAGTGACCCCTTCTTCTCATTACTAACCGTTAGATAGAATTCTATGTGTATGACATACATGTGTGTAACAGAATTTCGCTCGTTAAAACCTTGCTTTAGTATCTCCATGAAATGGAAAAAGAATACCGCACACCAATCAATCTAAAGTTCGATGTATTGCTTTGATTACTTCTTCAATTTCACCATTCTAGTGATCAGTTTGATAGGATGACCTTTTTTTTTCTTTTTCTTTTTTTTCCAAGTCTCTGGTTGTGGCAAGTAGTTTGATAGGTTGCTTATATAATCGTGTCACCGGCACCAATCTGGCATAAAGCACACGAAAATTTCTATTTTCGCATGGCTGTGTTAGGCTGGCCTAATATGTAGTTTAGCCGCAAATCCGCAATACAGCAGATGGCCTTCATAATAGAAATAACAGAGCAAAACGTTAGTGGAAACCTGGAAATATTTTGATCAGGGTCTCTAATTTGCCTTACCGACTCCTTTGTGGCCAAAGAAAAAGAGAGAGCAAAACTCCACACAACTATTAAAGATGGATGCTCAAGCTCCTTGGGCATTCATGTCAAGGATTACAATGAAGAAGAAACTACTCAGAAGAGACTATTCTTTACATTGGCACTAGAAAGCAAGCTGAACAATGGATCTTCCTTATTATGGTTAATGATGTCAGTTTCTCTAGAATGGAGTCCAGATGTATTTGCAGATGATGTTATGGGTTTTTTAATTTGTATGAATGCCACTTTAACCGGTCCGGACTTCAGTTTTGATGCCTCTGAACTTGAAGAGACTTGTGGCAAGCAACCTTCTTGGGAAAGCTTTTTGCTAGGAGTGTCTTCCATGTTTGAACCCTCCCCACAAGGTTCAACCAGCTTTACATCATCACCATTGGATGGACCAGACAATAGATTAATGTTGTTCTCCATGACCTGAACTTGATCGAGCTCAACAGTATGGTTTTCATCTGGCCTCTCAGACATTTCGTCATCTAACACAAACAAAAAGTTAAAAAAAGAATCAAGATTACGCTAGTTATCACATTAAACTACAGGAAACAATGAATTAACGCGAGAACTTGGTATACAATCCTAAAGTAAGCCAGTGATACTTTATCTTGGGTTCTATCTGGTGTGGTAAGTAAACAAAACGTTCTAGGAATGAGGAGGAAAAGTATCTCCTCATACAACTAAAATTACAGCATAAGATCTATTCCTGCCACTCAAAGATAGGTGCAAAGAACAACTCATTATGTCTCTATGCGGGTGTTTAGATACCTAAAAGGAGTCTTGTTTTTATGAGAAACACAGATTTGTTAATTATGTATACCTTAAGGGGGTGTTACACCCATGTCAATCTACACACCCTTTTTTCATTTTTCATTTTCAATTTGTCAATCACACACTTCTATTGTTTTGCAAACTTCGTCATTGGATTGAGGATATTATGGTCAATTAAATAATTTAACAAACTGAAGAGTGAAAGGAGTGTAGATTGACATTTTCGGGTGTGTAAACCATCCCATAAAGCCATGTAGAACCCCTAAACTAGCAGTTTCCAGAAACATCATAAAAAGGTCAAAGAATAACTGAAGACTCACAATGTAACACATAAAGCTACATAGTAGAGAACTAGAGATTGTTGCCTTTCAAACCATTTGAACAAAGAAGAGTTGTAACATGGTATATCACAAGAAACAGAGGAAATTGACGACCACAATATATCCCAGTAACAAATTATATCGAACAAACCCTCATCCTTCTCCCCCATCTAAAACAGTAACAATAGGGGAAAAAAGGGTAAATTTATCAGCCTACTGAATATCAATACCCACATGGAAGAGACAGTCACACCTCGACTGATAGCCAAGACTATATATCAATCATGTCACAGATATTAAACAGTGAAAATGGTGGAAATGAAAAAGAAATTGAGACGTGCAAACAAGAATAATATTGAAGGATGATATGCTTATATATAGAAAGATAAAATAAGAATGACGGTAAATACACTGACCTCCAAGGGAAGACTCAATACTTCGATAAAGCACAGATGATGTCCCTAAAGAAATATCCACACCCGGACTTGCAATCTGGCTCTTATGTGTCCTCTCAAGCAAGTCAAATTTATCAGATTTCCACACGCATTCCAGAGTGATAAAATCCTCTTGTGTAGGGTAAAACTCCCTGAAGACCTGTAATAATTGTGCACAAAAGAAAACATTTAAAATAATAATAATAAATAAAAAGCTAAAAGGTATCTAGGACCAAATTGCAATGAGCATAATTTCCAAAACTAAAAAAGGCCTGACCTCAACTCCTTCTTGATTTATTTTAACTGATTGCTTCTTTTGGGAGAGAGAAGAAACCATGTTGAATACTGAAACAACATCAAGCAGAATCTGTAGAATATAAGACATAAAAGAGAAGTCAGCAGATCAGTCCCAGGATTCTGGAATCATAAATGGAGTGCAGCATTTAACAGTAAGAAATGATCAGACAAGTTTATATGTCACAAATTACCCACTAGGCTTGATGTATACTCTGTACATATTATCTTTATACATATTGGAAAAGGGTCATGGAAATACCTGTTGAACCAAAACTCGAAGTCGTGCCAGCAAAGCTAAGATAGTCAAAGAGAATCCCATGAAAAAAGATCGAGCCAGCAATGTAGATATCTGACTGTAGAAAAGTCAAGGGTAAGAAACCCACATAATGCATGTTTCAATATATGCTAGAAGACCCAAGTATTAATGTATTATAGAAACGGCACAGGCCTGTTTCTGAAAGTTTCCCAATCAGTGGAAGATAGCATAGTAAGCCTTTGGCAAAGTTAAAAACAATCATAATGCAACAAAAAAGCAAAACAAATTTGGTGAAAGTAAAAAAACTACATCACAAACTAAATATCATCTAAAATTCTTAAAGTCTTCTGCAGAGCTGTGGTCTTCAGATGTAAGATTTTTATTCCAAGACTACCAGGTAAATAAAATAGACAAGACTGCGGTAGTATGAAACTTATGTCATAGATGAGGTTTGGATGCCTTGGAAATATGGAAATCTTTATAGTCTGCTGGATAACCACATTAATCAACCCAGTTCATCAACTTTCAAATCTTCTCTTCTATCTTATAATACCATACATTTACTATATGTAACCAATAAGAAAAGGATACATAGCAGCCTTCAACATTGGTTCAACCATCTGCAACAAAAACAAAACACAGTTTAACACTTCAAAATAATTAAAATATTTCCATGCTGGACCAGTCTAGCATGTGCACACTATAACTATAGAATCATTGCAGGATTAAGTTCCAGGGAGGCCTAATTCATGACAAAACTATGTTTTGGATTCAGAGCTGAAGAAAGATTATAATTAGTGGACTAGTTACAGTATAAAGACTTCTCCTATGACTCCTATCATTCACCACATATGGTTATGAAAGAAAACACATATTTATTCGAGTTAGCCATGTTACAGAACTCAATTTACAGTATTCTCCAACTAAAACTTAAACACATGATTTATAGGACACATTCCACAACATAAGGAGTTAAGGACCATGCACTTGAATTCACTCATGTCAGACACATCTTTATATACTCAGGAAGGATGGAGTTCATTGGCTCAGAAAGAGTGTCAATAAATTTACACACGGTCCCTTGTTCTAAGGTATCTTTGGCTTTTCACTTTATGCATATTTCTTCAGGTCAAAGGGATATTAGAGTAAACATGAAAGATGCCCCTAGTTCACATTATCAGATCATAGTTAACTGTTAATGAACACCAAATTACCATTCAGGTCAATTATAATGGCGAAAGAACGTTAATTTATTCTGCAAGTGCAGATTAGAAACCTGAAAGGTTTCAGCAGTTGTATCAAACAGACAGCAATTAACATTACTTACGTGAATATGATCGTCAACAATACAATGTTAACCATAATACTAGAAGTGCAATTAAAGAGGACAAAACTGAATTCATATGATAAAACAAGAAGCACCTGCGATAGAAGACGTGCAGCTCCCAGAAGTCGTTCCATGAAATTATATTTTCCACTTTCACATTTTCTTCTCTTCAAACTGTGACAAAAGGGTTTGACAAGTGATTAAATATTAACAATGTGATCAAGCCAGTGAAACTTCCAACCCTATCATACACACAACTGAAGTTTCCCCACTGGGTATAAAAAAAAAAAAGGCTTTATCTATACAGGACCCATGTGATGACAATTCCAATTTCGTTTTTTTAACCTTTCTAATAGATGCATCTTTTGCTTGGGTCTCTTTCCAGTGATACTTTGGAAACAGCAGCCCAAAATCTCCTCCAACTTAGTTGGTTGTAAAAGCCTCAAATCCCTCCTTACCTGATTTACATACATACATACACATACATTGATACATATAAAAAAAAATTAAAAATCTAAGAGAATTCACAAAACCATGAACAGAGGGTGTAGAAGTTGTAGACCTTGATTAGGTACTGGAAGTAAGAGGAACGTCTATGCTGATTCTTGTTCTTGTAGACCACTCTTTCAAGAATGGCACACTCAGCTCTGAGCTGACCGAGCAAAGACATCAACTTCTCCTCAAGAGCCTCTGCTTCGGAATCCATAGGGAACCCAAGATAACTAGATTGGTCCTGAGACACACGAATAGGGTAAAATTGCACAGAGAGCTTGTATGAAAACTAGGAAATCCCAACCAATATCAATTACCTGTTAAAAGAACTGAGACGGGAAGCCAAAGCTACAAGCTAGGCAGCTGAGCTTTCAGAGCTTTTTTTTTTTACGTCTAGGTTGCGCGGTTTGGGCTCCAACACTGGCCCAAAAAATTGGGCTGCCTCTTTTATTTTTAGGTGGTTTTTACCTGGTTGATTTTGTCTGTCTATCGCTGCATGTTCGTCTAGAATGGTTTCTATGGGAGAGGTGTAGTGAGAGTCACGAATATTGAGTCAACCTGCAATTTCGAATCTGTTTTGTATCAACGAGAATGCGAAGTAACGGTTTCAGGAGTGTCAAGCTGTTCCTCATGACATAACGCCCAAGTAGTTTTTTTTTTTTTTTAAGCTTTTTTTTTTCTTTGCTGGGATAGGAAGTTTCTATTCATACCTCTCAAATTGGTACGTTGACCTCCCTATTTTTTTGTAATTTTTTAAATCCTATTTTGCCCTTAAGGAAAAAAAAAAAAGACCAATGAAGACAAGAACGAAAGATATGAGCAATGGAGTAGATAAATGAAAATGGTTGAAAGTTTTTAGGAAGTTAAGGACGAGGGAGTCGGCAAGAATGGAGGAACAACGTGGTAATGAGTTGAGGAGGTAGAGATATATTGGCATGGTGGGTCTTCATTTCACACACCAGCTACCCAATTTCATTTTTGTGTAAGTTGTCAAAGACCAATTAATTAAATGCACCAATCATCTCTAGAGGACCAACTGACTTACTATCATCATCTTTAATTCTCTAGTTAAATTTTCAGTTGGTCCCATCAAGTTTCAATCAAACATTTTCATTTCGAACACCACAGTACAAAACTAGTTTCTTCTTTTCCTGCTTTTTTTTCTTTTTCTTTTTTTTCAATAGAAAGAAAGGGAACCAGTTTCTTCTTAGGCCACGTTTGGTTCGCTTAAAGTAAGCATCAGGAAAGGAAGTTCCTTTCCTGCGTTTGGGATGCAAAAGGAAAGGAAATCATTTCCTGAAGGAAGGGAAAATAAGGGGGAAAGTGGTTCCTTCCAAACCCCAAAGGAATCACTCTCCCTCCTTCTTTCCTTGCATTTATTACTCACAACATATTATTTTATTACATTATTTACAAACTTTTTAACAATTTTCCTGATAACTTTCCTTACGTTACCAAACATCGGAATGGAAAGTTGTTGGAAAATTTCATTTCCCTTCCTATGGGAAATACAAAGGAATTACTTTTATTTCCGTGAACCAAATGAGGCCTTAGTGGCCATGATAGAGGATTAAAAGTAATAAGGGCCATGCGATCTGGTCTTGACGGCAGTAGTTTCAAAGTGGTTGTTGAAGGTAGAAAGGGCTAGTGCAAATTGAAAAGCAATGAGGTGTAGAAAGAAACACCAATGAGGGATAAAATTGGAAAATTTTGAGAAAAAAATTTTGTAGAGGTGCAAATAACAATTTGGGAGGTATGAATAGAAGCTCCCACTGGGATATTGCCTTGTAGTAAAAATAAAAGGGTCTTTGACTCAAAATACCAAAATCAGCTAAAATTAACCCACTTACCCGAGCAACAGATTTTTATTCACCCAATTTAAAGTGAAATGACAATTTTGCCCGCAACCTAATTAATAAACTACTATCATGCCACTCTATTTCATCCCTTCGCCCAAAGCCACACACACTCTCTCTCTCTCATCCCTCCGATATATAGACCGGAGCCGGTTTCGCTCACCGATCTCTCTCTCCCTCTCTCTCTCTAGTTAGAGCGCTAGAGTCCGAGTCGCGGCGGTGGAAACTTCGTTGTAGAAGTCTATGTGGCCTGGTGAGTGAATGAAGGTGACGGAGTGGTCGCGGTGGTGTAAAGCGATGGATCAGGAGCTCTTCATAGTGATGGCCCAATGCTGCTACTCGAGGAGGGAGTCCATGTAGCGGAGCCAGCCGGCGAGCTTGGGGTGGATAATGTCGTGACGGAGCCGGAGATTAAGTGGTTGTAGAGCATTCTCAACCATTAATTCATGGACGGTGCTGGGTTGTGGAACTTGTGACATAATAGTCATGATCGATCCAATTCGTGTTTGATAGGATGAAGGATAAGGATGTGGTTTCATGGAATGCTATGGTTATTGGGTATTTTCATATTGTTAGATTTAAGAATGCTATTGGTTTATTTGAAAAGATAAGGGAGGAGAAGATCGAGTTAAATGTTGTCACTTGGAGTGCTGTGATTGCAGGGTATGCGCAGAGAGGACATGGTTACCAAGCATTGGATGTGTTTCGGCAAATGATGGCTTGTGGCTCTGAGCCGAATGTTGTTAATACTGACATTTGTTTTAGTCTGCACCAGCTCTGCACATCAATTTTAAAATGAGGCTCTATATTCCAATATTCTATGTTTTCTGCAACCAATAAAAGACCTGAACTAGAAGGGCCCCAAATAAAAGAATTGGGATAATTATAAATTGGTGAAGGAATAGCTAAGATTTTATCAACAACATCTTGGGGCAGAATAATTAAAAGTTTAGCTTTGTCCCAAGGCTTATTGTGAATGAAATCTGCAACTTAAGAGAATAGTCTAGTTGATTCCTATGCAGAATAGGAATGAGATTAGAGAGTCTGTCATGGTCAAGAACACAAGTTTGAACTTTCAAGGGGCTGCAATGATTGATGTGGGGAAGCATGAAGAGACGAAGAAGGTCCATGACAAAATATGGACCCGAATTATTATTATTATTATTATTATTATTATTATTGAGAGAAGAGTCTTTATTAGCCAAAATAGAAAAAATGTACCAAAATGACCATAAAATATTAAAAAACTTTAAAACTCATAAAATGGATAGGAGTAATATAGTCAAATTATAAAATAAACAGAAATAGGAAAAAAAAAAAGAATGGTGAAAGTGAGAAACAGATAAGTACGTGAAAAGAACTATCAACTTCCGTAAAAAACTACCCACTCCTATAAAAAAATAAGGGTTATTATCACAAATGGTACCTGAACTTATCTTCTATTTTATCGATGGTACCTGAACTTCAATTTTGATCACAACCGGTACCCGAACTTTTCGATTTCATTTTAAATGGTACCTAAGGCCACCTTCGGTCACTATTCCGGCCGAAAAATCCAAATCTAAAAAAAAAAAACAAAAAAAAACAAGTTCAAGGCAAGTCTATTACCAAAAAATCATCACGTACTATATATGATTGCAATCCTTGAAATCATCAAAAATCATCACTATGATCGCCTCCCATGCCGTTTTTAGTCGGAATAGTGACCGGATGTGGCTCTAGGTACCATTTAAAATGAAATCGAAAAGTTCGGGTACTGGTTGTAATCAAAATTGAAGTTCAGGTACCATCGATAAGATTGAGGTATAGTTCAGGTACCATTTGTGATAATAACCCAAAAAATAAATAAATAAATCCTTCCCACTCCCTGTTTAAAAAAAAAATTATATCAATTTGCACACACATAGTGTGTGAGGCCCGTCTAGTTATTATTATTACAACACAAGTGAGGATCAAACGCCTGACTTAAACTAGTTCTAACCTAATTATCAATTCCCCCTCACCATTTGCCTTAACCCAAGGACCTTTTCCTCGAATAATAATCACTAACAACACAAGATAATGGAGATAGCACGAAGTCAAAAAAGAAGGTGAAAAATTAAGTTAGGATTGTTTGCTTCGAAGATTTAATTCTCTTCAATATAATCAAATAATAGAGAAGCACAAGATCAGTGTGTCTAATATAAGTAACGCATAGAGTTTTTATTTTATTTTATAAAGAAGTAAAATTATAAGGTTGAACCTCTAATACAACCCAACCCAATTTGATCGAAAAGGACTACATTTCACATGGTTAATAGAGAAGCATTTAAAGCAGCTAGCGATCTTCTTAATGTCTTGAATGATTGCCTTGAGTCGCCAAGGAGTATCACATTTGTCTTGGATGCAATCAATGACCAACTTGGAGTCTCCTTCCACCATGATTTTCTTGATGTTCTTCTCTTTTGCTTTAATTAGTCATTGTCTTAGAGCAACTCCTTCAATCGTTGAAACAAAGATTTTTCCAACACACTTGGCACCTTCCACAATAGGAACACCATGTTGATATCTGATAATGAAGCTAGTTGCTGAAGACGTTGCTTCATTAACCAAGCCATCAAAGTTAAGGCTATCAATGGGTCGTGTTGTGTCGGGTCAAGGTATTTTTCGTGTCACATGAGACAAACCCAAACCCAACCCATTTAATAATCATGTCGAAAATTTAAACTCAAACCCAACCTGTTTATTAAATGGATTACCCGTTTTCAACCCGCTTAACTCATTTAATAAATAGGTCGTATCGTGTTGGATAAAATAACTCATTTAAGGGTTAACGTTGCAACCCATTTAATTAAAAAAAAAATTAAATACTGTTTAGTGCTTAAATTTTTACTGAAAAAACACTTATGTCCCATGTCCTTCTAATTTCACATGTTTAATCCTTGTACTCTCAACTTTAGACCAATAGGTCCATTCTGTTACTCTCCATCTAAAAGCTCCGTTACATTGCTAACGTGACATTCCTTCCTCGCCACTATGTCAATTATACCCTCATTTATTTATTTTTTAAAATTTAGTTTTTTTTTTTTTTAATCGTGGAAATTGCTATCTACTCTTCCCAGTCTTTGCCGAACCCTAAGTTGTTCCCCTCTTCTTCTTCTTCAGGCCGCATCTACTTCGCCGCTCCCAAAAGTTGCATCTAGATGAAGACAATGAAGAGATACATAGCATCGGCCTCCACTCTGGTGAAGACAATGACCATTATCTGAGCCAAAATCGAGTTGGCACAGATCTGATTGGTCCCATTCAATCCACCAAGGTACACATTATAACAAGTCCTCACAATACTCACCAAGCAATCCCCTCTGATAGCCACTAACAACAATCTAACGGTGGCGAGCAGAAGTTTGAGGACGGCGAGCTAGATCGCCTCGTCGCCAAGCCAGCCGCACTTGCAGATGGAGTCGATGAGATTGAAGAGTACGAACTTGGGTGCGGCGGTGTCGATCTTACCGTGGAAGAGACCGAGGGAGAAGAGCTAGGAGCATTCGATGGCGGAACTCAACGACCTTGGCGTGGGCTTAGTCGATGGTGAGGACGGCCTCGGCGTCGGCGAATAGGAATATGATGATGGGAGAGTTGGGGTCTTTGAGGGGAGATTCGGAGAGGGAGTCGAGCTTGTTGAGGGCGAATTCACAGGCGGAGACCAAATGAGAGTGCTTGCGCCAGACAGCGTTCTTGATGATTTTGTCAAGGGATTGACATTTTTGAGTTGAGCAATGAAGAAAGACAGCTCCACACCAATGATTGTCTTGACAAACAAGAAATTCAACATCTAGATGTAAATTTAAAGTGTTCTAGATTGTAAAGATTATTTGGTCTTTTTGATTGCGAGTGCTAATTTTACTGTAGGTGTTTCATTTTCAATAGAAACAAAAGGGGAGTGAAATTGCTGATGACGCAATGGGGCCTCAAGTTTCTGGGCAAGTTGTTGAGTGGCTACGTAGTCTTGGTTTAGAGAAGTATGAGGAACTTTTTGTGAGAGAAGAGATTGATTGGGATGCTCTATAGTGGCTCACAAAAGAGGTAGTGAACTTAACATATACTGAGATACTTGCTTTGTTGTTGGATTGAATTTGTCTTTTTGATTGATTTGTTTTGATTGTGTAAGATTTGTTTAACATTGGCATTGCGGCACTTGGTCCGCTTGAGAAGATTGTGCATGCACTCGCTGATCAACTTGGAGAAGGGACTAGCAACGGAATTGAAGCACAAACTTCACAACCAAGAAAAAGGAGTGCCAATGGGGTCGAGGTGCTCGATGATGCATCGGAAGAAGAAATAAACAAGAAAAAAAGAGAGAGAGAGAGAGACAATTAAATTAAAAAAAAGTAAGTGAGTGTATAATAGACATTTTGGCGCGAAAGGAATGTCATGTCAGCAACTTAACGGAGCTTTTGGATAGAGAGTAACGGAATGGACCTATTGGTCCAAAATTGAGAGTACAAGGATTAAATATGTGAAATTAAAAAGACAGTGACTGAAGTGTTTTTTTAGTAAAAGTTCAAGGACTAAACAGTATTTAATCCTTAAAAAAAAAATAGATAAACTGATTAAATTCACTAAATACTCCACAACAAAATAATTATATATAATTCATGAATAATTAAATCAAAGAATGATGGAGGAAAATATTTCAAGTTCACCAATCCAATAATAATAAATGGGTTATACAGGTTCACTTCGTGTTAGTGGGTTGCCCACGGCCGACCCGTTTATTAAATGGGTCATGAGAAGTTGACCCGCAGTCGACCCGCTTTTTAATCATGCGGGTTCAACCCGTTTTATTTCCTGCAGTTTTCAAATTGTGTTATCAAGTCGTGTTGGGAATTGCCAGCCCTAATCAAAGTTGATTTTGTAATTATCAAGCCGTGGGAGATGTATGCCTTTTTTTTTTTTTTGAATAAAGGGCTGGTGTGGCTGCCCTCAAGCCTTGATTAATGAAACTGTCGAATACAAGGGGGGACATTGAGCCTAAACCCCTAATTACCATAAGCATCTAGAAACTTTTCCGAAATAATATCAGAAATCTCTACAGAAGACTTGTATTCTAACAAGCACCAATAAGCAAAGAGTGCAATAGCTACTCCATTTGCTTTAACATAGCAGTGACATAGCAGAAAGATAACTCGATATGTACCCCGCGTACAACATAGCATAATTACCTGCTTTAGCACAACTTTCCTCCTATGTTGCTGCCGAAAAGTAAA
Source organism: Rosa rugosa (assembly GCF_958449725.1). Classification (NCBI taxonomy): domain Eukaryota; kingdom Viridiplantae; phylum Streptophyta; class Magnoliopsida; order Rosales; family Rosaceae; genus Rosa; species Rosa rugosa. The sequence continues at coordinate 45,557,607 of NC_084821.1, forward strand.
TCCGACGGCACTTAGTCTCACCCTGCCACTAGGCGGCAGCGCCCATTTGACGAAACAAATAAGTTGCCGCCGACCTAGAGCAGACAAGGCACTTAGAGTGCATACCCAGGAAGCCCGATTAGGCCTACACAATATATGTAGGATTTTATTGGGCGCATAAAACGCATCCAACGACAACATAAAAAAATAAAAATTGTAAAAAATAAAAATAAAACAACTTGGGCCAAACCCAAACATAATCCCAAGAGACAAGGATACCACAGCCACAGTTTAAGGCCCAGCCCAATTCTTTTCGGGCCCAAGCCATGGGAGATGCCATTTAATGATGGAATGTTGGTTTTTATTTGTTTATCCCCCACAATCCGAGTTGTGACTCCTATATAAATTCCAATAGGTAGAAGCAACATGAACTACACTAAGAGGATTAGTGTAGCTAGCATTCCTAAAAATTAAATCATTTATGCCTTTCCAAATTTACGAACATAACATGAGTATTTTTGGCAAATGAATCATGATCATAAGGTTTATTGATAAATAAATTTTCTGAGATTTGTGAAAAGACCATCATTAATTTCAATCAGTAATGTCAATTAGACCTGCAAATCTCCAGATAGCCATAGTAACATCACAAGAGCCAAAAATATGATCTGCAGTTTCATTGTCATTTTTACATAAGTGGCAAACATTATCATTTAGCAAACTAAATCTAGTTAATCTATCCCTAGTTTTAAGTCTTCCTCTTATGATGAGCATCCAGCTAAAAATTTTGACTTTAGGAGGTATATTAAGCCTCCACATTTTCCTTAACAGATCAGCATTATGATGATCAGTTTGATCCTTTCCTTGTAGCCAAGTGGCAGTTTTTATTGAAAATCAACAATTTGAAGTCGGCCCTAAATGAGTTCATCTTCCTGATCATAAAAAGGAATGGGGATACTAATAATTTGATCAACAATATCATGGTAAAAAGAAAAGAAAAAGAAGAAGCTAATTTATGTTTATTCCAATTGTTTCCAATCAAACAGTTAAAAATAGTCTCATTCCAATTAATATTATCTTTTTGAGAGTATGAGAGAAGGTTTACAGGAGGAAAGGGGAAAACCCAATTGAAGGTCCATGAGTTGATGCTTTTTCCATTTCCAATGATCCATCTCATTCCTTGAGCTAGTAGGTCCCTGCAATCTAAAACACCTCATTCCAAGCTTGAAAGAAACTATTTGTCCTTGAGTATTTTTTTTCTCATTATTTGAACCCACCAATTATTTGGTTAAGTCATAATTTTTCAACCAAGTTTGGCAATGGCTGCCTAATTAACTGCATAGAGTTATCTATATCTATATTATTATTAAGAGAAGAGGGTTTGTTAGTCAAAATGAAAAATTTTGACAGAAATGACTCTAGTAGATTAAAAAATTTTGAAAATTAATTAAATCACAAGGACAATTATGACATTTACAAAATATTATTTTATTAAAAAAATAAACAAAAAAAAATCTATAACTCACTTTTCTCTCCCATTATCGAGACTTGTTCTCCCTTCTTCTTTCACGTTATCTCGAATGTTTTTTTTTGTTGGCTAGAATTATCTCTAAATCTCTAATGTTATCTCTAATGTTTTCTACACCTACTATTGAGGTTGAGTATAAGAGACCAGTTTCAAGGGTCCATGACTGAATTTAATAACTTGTTGGCAGCATCATGCATCCATCATCATTCATACTAACCCTTTTCCTTCTCTTTTGATGTGTCAACACGTGTTTTGGTTGAGCATCAATGTCTGGCACGGAAATTCCAAAACACACCTAATCATACTTCTTTTCCTCTCTTTTGCTTTTCCCTCTTTCAAAATCTGTTCCTATGTTAGTTTTTTGTTGACAGAATCTGTTCCTATGTTTGGTTGATGTTGAATTGTTAACTACCTTGCATGATTTAATCATTCAATGCTAACACTTCCCTTAAACAATCTCCAAACTATACCAGATATATGGTTGGGTACTAGTTTTTCATACTCCAACTCCATGATTAAAAATTTGGGTGGTTAGGAGGTTCTATAGAGCGAGGTCCATACACATAAGACCTCTCTATATAGTGACTTCCCCACCAAATGGATGCTGATTAAACTTATCAATTGGACAAATGGAAGGACGGTGACCATCGACCACTACAACCCCTTTCAGCATCATCTTGAAAAGAGAGAGAAAATGTGCATTTCTACCTATTTTTCTTTGGTTTTGGTTTGCATAGTCAAATTTGACCTCTTTTAACATTAAATTAGATGGGCAAAACCTTAGAATGTTCATAATCATCAACTCGATCGCGAGTACCATCATCATCTTGTTACAACAAAACTAACTTCAACTTTACTAGCAAAGAGATGCATGGCTTCTTTAACAAATATACATATATCTATACAATTATTGAGAGAATTTGTAACTTCTTCCTACATTACCCTTTTCACATACAACTAATTAATACTAATTTGTCTAGCATCTATATTATCTTTAACTAAATCAAATGCACAACCTAACAAATCAAAACTTCTATCTCAAAAAACTTTGACTTTTTTAGTAGTAAACAACCTACTTACCTACGTGTTATTTTTTAGATACATCCCTTCGCTAATGCGCCACTTTCCATTATCCATATATATGACTTTAATCTCAAAATATCTAAGTGAAATTTCATTGCTAATGGTCCACAAATTAATGCTAGAGTTTCTAGACTAATACAAGGGGCTATTGGTTAAGCACAACTAATTGCACCTTTAGAACACAGAAGAAAAAAATAACGAAGATATTTTCCTTCTCATTTTCCTTACTTTCATTAGGTCATGATTGTTACATGCTTTAATAATCGTTTAGAGAAAAATCATATTTTAGAACATTACATTCATACATACTGTTTTTAACCTTATTGAAAAATATAATATGAATCACCGAAAGTAGAGTAGAGGAGAAGGCACGATACCATCATACCAAGCAATCAAATGACCAATAGAAAGTAATTCCTTTTAGTTATTTTATCAGATTCTCTTGCTAGTGAAAGAAGAAAAAGAGTGGGGTTTTTGAGTCATTGTGATGGGATTCAAGGGTTTTTCCTTTATTCCAAAAGGCTGAAATTCCACTGATCTAGATCTACCAATCAAAGTGGCACAGCAATTTCTAATTGCTTGTGTCAGGCTAGGAATCATGCCATCCATGGATTAGCTAGTTCAGACAAAAGACAAAACCAATTAATTAGCTGGGCCGTGACCACTTACCCAATTTTAACTTAAAAATTGCACACTTGCTCTACTAACAGTTTTTTGACCCCATTTACCCAATCTAACTTCTACTGACATAATTACCCTCATTTTAATCTCTCTCTCTCTCCCCCCTCACCGATTTCTCTCTCTCTCTCCCTCTCTCTCTCTCTCTCCCCCTTCCCCCCCAGCCGGACGGCCAGATGTCGAGCCACGACGCCTTCAGCACCATCTTCTCCGAGATCGGTGCCGGCAAGCATGTCCCAGGCGTAATCTTCGCCAAACTCGAGCCCACCATCTTCTTCTCCGAGATCGGTGCTGGCAAGCATATCCCAGGAGTAATCTTCGCCGACCTTGAGCCCACCGTCAAAGCCCATCGTCCCAGTCGCTGCTGCTCGTGCTGGAAGCTCCCGGAGGCGCTGGTCCCGATGTGGGAATTCGGGTTGGATAGGAGCGTCGGCGTCCCCCCCCCGACTTGTAAGAATTCTTCCTCACCTCGGTTCTTGTGCTCGGCCACAGAGACATTGCATCTCTCTTTGCATATCCCAGGCGCTGCAGGTCCTCGTTCGTCTGGGCCGAGCGACGGCGCTGCTGGTGTCGCCGGAGGAGTGACATGGATTACTCCGGTTGCTGCGTTTTTTTTTTAAGTATTGTTGTTTAGTTTTTTTTTTTTTTGCAAGGAATAGTTTTTTTTTTTTTAATGTCTATTGGATTGGAGGCCAATGATCTACTATCTGTTCAACAATGTAAGTAATCTGACATTGCAATGTAACTGTGGGGTTTGTTTGATGGTCTACTGGGGGGCAGTAGACACATTATTGGCCCCCAGTAGACTTTGATACGAGGGACAGGGATCACTATGGTGTGGTGTTTTGATAAGTTACATGTTGTTTTCTGTGTATTAAAGTCAAATTATATGTGAATCCTACAAAAAGGTGCATTTTTGGTGGTCTATTGGGAGGCAGTAGAGACATTGGACTTTGTATTGGGGGGCAATAATATGATTATTGGGAGCCAATAATATGATTATAAATTGATCAATTGTGCCTGTAGTGTATTCATTTTGGTTTTGGGAGTTCATACAATTCACTGGACGACAATAATATGATTTTTGGGAGGCAATAATATGATTATTGGGAGGCAATAATATGATTACTGGGGGGCAATAATATGGTTACTGGATATTATTAGGGACCGGTCGCCGGATTCCGGTCACCGATCGTCGGATTCCGGTCACCGATCGTCGGATTCCGGTCAGCGTTCGCCGGATTCCAGTCACCGGTTGCCGGATTCCGGTCACCGGTCGACGGCGCCCTGCCACTGGTCACCAGAGGTCGGCAAGGTGGAGGATGACTTCTCCCTCTAAGTGAAAAAGAAGGAGAGGGCAAAAAAGTCTCAAAAAAAAATAAAAAAGAATTAATTGGGTAAAGGGGAAATAATCCCTTAGAGTGTTTTGGGTAAATGGGGTTTAAAAATAGTTGGTGGAGCAAGTGGACAAATTTTAAGCTAAAATTGGATAAATGAGCATTTTCCTAATTAGCTTTTACGGCAGGAAATGTTACTGTGATGATCACTATATTATTAATCCAAAATGTTGATAATTTCATTTCATGTAGTAAACCCATGGATCATTTCTTGGGAAAACTATAATTATATGAACATGTTTTCAGAAACACAGGATACGTACTACAAATTTATAAGGCTAAGAAAAGTCATTCGATTGTACAAACTTGTAGATAAACATAACAATTGTCGAAAACAAACCTTCACTAATCGCTTTGACATCACACATCTAAAAAGCTGGGCAAAGTCAATTAGTTCTTCATTTTTCCTAATCTCATTTTGGCTTTTCTTTTTGGAAAGAAAGAAAACTTCACTCTTGGCAACAAGAATACCAAAACTATATTAGATAGGTCTTCTTTTTTTTTTTTGAAAAAAAAAGTTGGTGCAGCGTTCCTGCCTTGTCTAAAACTATATCAGATAGTTCTTTACTCTGCACTGTGTTTCACACCCTACACTTTGCAGATCGCATAGTCGCATATTATGTAGGAAAATGATTTGTGGCCTCAATGAGGCCTAAGATTCATGTAATTCTTGAGAAAAAGACAATCTTATCCTTCCAAAATCTAATGAATCTAAGTTACTTTGGCTTTCTTCTAAACAAAAATTATTTTGGTTTTTTTTTTTTCATTTTTTCTTTTCATTACTCTCATGCTTAGATTTAAACAACAATTTTTTTCTTCAATCAAGAATGGAAAAAAAATTCATGTAATTCAGTCAATAGATTTGCACATACACTCGATCAATAGATTTGCATAACACATGTATATGAATTCAACATTTGTTGGGTTCTTGTAAATTTTGAAAGTATAATGTGAAAAGTACATATTCATATGATTATATGTATTCTTATGTTAATTTTTTTTTTCTTCTCTATATGTAGCTAGGGTTTACATGTTATATTTTGAGTTTATTATTATTTTTGTTTGTTTTTTTTTCCTTATATTTAGATTTGTAGATGATAATTAATCGATGAAATTTTTTCTTACCTCTTAATTTGGACATATGTATTTTTCAAATTCAATTTATTAATGCTATTTTTTTGGAGGAAATTAATCAATATTTGAAAAGAAAAGTTAATGCCTATTTCTTGACTATATTGATGCTATTTGGAAAGAAAAATTATAGGAAAGAATTTAATTAAATGAAGAAAAATAATTGTCAAAGAATTTATAGACATATCTCTTAAATGAATACATAATTAATAGCTTATCTTTTTTTTTCGTCACCTAATTTAATTCTTTAATGTAATTGATTCATCCCCTAACATCTAAAAGGAAATTTAAAAGGGTAAAGTTGGTGTTGCAATAGTATGATGTGACAAGATTTATTATGTGGAATTGAAAATAAAATTTGAATTTGCTTACATGACATGACATCTAGGATTTAAGGCCACAAATCTTAAGCCTGATTGAGGCCCTATATCATTGCCCTATTATATATTGCAAAGGTCACATTCTCGATTCTCTTATCTAAAACACAGCCTATTACAATAAGCAGCTTTCCTTTTGGTGCACTGTGCATGTCCACAAAGTTTTATTCCTTTTAAAAAAATGTGTTTATAATTAAAACCCTAATCCCCCTCGAAACGTCTTGTCCTTTTCTCACGAAGTTACCAGACTACCCGCCACGCCAGGCAATTGACGGAACTACCCTTGTGTCGAAGTATTCAAGAAGCCGGCATTTTGGACTGTTTGGGAATCAGCCCCAAATAAAATACCGGTCAACTGTCCCTCCCTCCATACTAGCGAAGCTTAGCTACTCAGTCGCCTTCGGACCTTTCCTAGCATTGGATATTGGGTTAGTTAAAAACCTCTTCACGTATCTAAAACCAAAGACCAAACACAAACATTGAAGCTAGCTATGAAAAAATTACAGCAGCCTAATCTGAGTTTCCATGGCCAGAAGTATACGTGAAGCTATTGCAAAGATGACGCAACTGGTTTGCCGGAAAATAGTTCACATCAACTTCCGGTGGAGTGTTCTAGACAGGGTTTCGATTATCCGGGAGTTTTTCCGGTTCATTTGGGATAAAATTCTTGTTTGTTCGGTCGGGAGGCAAAGAATCCGGTACCGGAGATTGACAAGAGGAGAGTCTTCGTCGCCGCCGCGGGAGGCCATAGAAGCGGCTTTGCCGACGACGAGTAGTTATGAGAGTACGGATGAGGATTTGGTGAGGTTGAAGATCAGTTTGTTGGGTGATTGCCAGATTGGAAAGACAAGCTTTATGGTAATCAATTAATTAGTTTCTTGGTTTAATTAGTTTAGTTATTTTGGCTACTGATGAACTTGAATTAATTGTGTTTCCTTTTGCTGTTGAAGATTAAATATGTTGGGGATGAACAAGAAGAACAAAGTTTGGAGATGACAGGAGTGAGTTTAATGGATAAAACATTGATGGTTCAAGGTGCTCGGATTTCCTGTAGTCTTTGGGACGTTGGAGGTATGCGCATATATACAAATGTTTTCTTGTCAAACAGTCTGACATAACGAAAGTATAACTTGTTGATTAATGTGTTCATCATGCTGTGAATCAATGGTTGTAGGCGATAGGAATTCGCTGGATCATGTTCCGATTGCCTGTAAAGATGCAGTGGCGATTCTGTTCATGTTTGATCTTACTAGTCGGTGTACGCTCAATAGGTGTGTTCATAATTTTTGAGTGAAAATGTACAGGTCGTTCATTATGTCCATGGTTAAATATACTAATGGGATTTGGTGCTCTTTTTGTGAATTTTCAGTGTCGTTGGATGGTACAGTGAAGCAAGAAAATGGAATCAGGTACTAAAGTTATTAGTAAACCCCATCATTAATTCCTTAGCATTTTCAGTAGTATTAATGATGATAAAAGTTTGATGGTGAATATGATGCTTGGCCCAGTAAAGGGATCCTATATATTAATGCGCATTGATCACTTTCGTCCCATAGAACATGACTGAGTTGTTGCTTTCTGTTTCTCAACTTGCAGACTGCAATTCCCATACTAATTGGGACAAAATTTGATGATTTTGTGAGACTTCCTCCAGATCTGCAATGGACAATTATTACCCAGGTAAACACATTAGCTGCTTTAACCAGTGCTAATAATTCAATAATTCTGTTACTTGTTAAAAGCAAATGAGTTCCTGAGTAAAGCTCGTATATGGAAAAAATGAAATGCTAGGATGTCAAAACAAAATCCCAAAATTTTTGGATCCTAAAGATGTAACTGTTTCATTTGGTCATATCCCAAATCTCCGGCAAATTCTTAGGTTATGATTCTCCTCATCGTGCTAGTGATTCAGTAATTTCTTACTCACATTTTCTCATCGAAATAATAAGACAGATTGTGTGACACTGTTTGTTTGTTTTTTTTTTTTTTTAAATATTAGAATCAGTCTAGATCTATTATTTGGGACCAAAGTCTTATGAAGACCATGGAGTCAATTCTGACAACAACATATGCTTCTTCTTCTTCTTTTTTTTCTCTCTCCGCGTGAAAAAGGATAAAGCATGACTGCATGAGAGCCACTTGCGCACTAAAAGTTGCAGAAAATTACATATAACTAATGAAACTGTGATCGTATTTATATGCAGGCGAGGGCTTATGCAAAAGCTATGAAGGCGACCCTTTTCTTCTCAAGTGCAACCCACAACATCAATGTGAACAAGATCTTCAAGTTCATCTTGGCCAAGCTATTTAACTTGCCATGGAAGGTAGAGAGAAATTTGAATATTGGGGAGCCCATCATCGATTATTAGAAAACTCTCGACTTTTCTGTTCACTGGATTCCATTTGTACATAACTGAGAAAAAAGAAAAGAAAAATAAAACAAAAGAAAGAAAGCAAAAAGAAAAAGAAAAAGAGAAAGGAAGATTTTTCAATATTCCAAGGAATAATTGACCCAACAACAACCCCTATTTTTTTTTTCTTTTGGCCTAGAGCTCACCCCTATCTTGCTATTTCATATTTGATTACACAGTACTGTTTGGAAGAACAAAATGTTTCATAGTTCCAATTTCTTTTCTTTTTCTGGTGAGGTTGTTTGCCATTTGTCAAGCAATTGTTAATTAATTAGAACAAAAGAAAGGTGGTGTTAATTTGATGGATGTGGTGTTGGGTTTGGTGCCTATCCCTCTTTGGTGGAGATATTTTGCATGGTATTAATTGTTTGTGCATTCAAGGTGACAACTTATGCATGGAAAATTGGTGCATGGTCAAGTGCATGCATGCATTGGGTATAAATGCATGGTCAAGTTGATGCATTGGGAATAAATGCATGGTTAAATTCATGTATTGACCTTTTAGTCTTCCTAGGGAGTTAATGTGGGAGATGAGTGGTTGATTCATGAATGAGCATTGATGAAGTGAGTCTAGAGACTTCTATCAATCGTATAAATACATGAAGCTTGTGTGGAGGCAAGCAGGGAGAGGTTAAGGAGCAACTCCAAGGGTCTTCAAGATGTAGAAGATAGGGGGAGTTGTGTTCAAGGGCGTGTATAGCTCTTGGGGTAGAGTGATCTTCTAGGTTGAGAGAGGGTGTACAAGGGGTATCCTTTTGGATACAAGGGCTCGGGTTGGATATAAACTTGAGTGCTCGAGTTGTGCATAAACTTGAGTGATGTATCTTGTACTTGTGTAATTCTCTCATAGTGAAGATGAAAACTCTCCGAGGATGTAGGCATGGTTTTTGGCCGAACCTCGTTAAAACGTGTTGTCTTCTTTGCTTGGTTGTTTCTTCTTTCCATCTCTACTACTAGTACTTGCATGGCGGGGGATTAATTTCCCTAACAAGTGGTATCAGAGCCGATGGTTCGGCTGTGACTTATCATCCTAGGTGGAGTCAGGTGAATGGTCAAGGTGGCAGCCCGAAGGTGCATGTCACACCCTAACCCGGAAATCTGCAAAATTTTTTTTTTAGTTCCGAGTAAGGGTGTGAATAGCTTTTAATTGTCAAAGATAAGAAACATTTTGGCAAATAAAAACTATATTGAAGAAATGAGAATCATAGGTGACTTGGTTTAACTCTTTATTACATAAGTAAGTACTTACAAGAGAAACAAAAGCAAGCTTAGGAAACAAGCTTTATTGTACAAAGATAGACCAAAACAATAAACTAAAAATTTATTTCTCCTTCTCCTACTTCCAGATTTCCAGAAATTAAATTCTAACTCTCAAGAGCATGATCTGCACAATATCATAAAAGGGGTGAGCTTAAAGCTCAGTAGAGCAAACCTCATAGATATAATTAATGATGATGCAAGACAGAAAATAACTCCTTATACTCCAGTTGTTAGTAATCTTGTACTAATCTCGGTCACCAGTGTCTTCTTGCCAAACATTAGATCGTTTTATCAATATATATTGAAGGGGCTTCTCTCCCCAAGTGTATATACCATTGGCTGACATTGCTGGTCCCTTACGAGTATTAGACTCAACTACACAACCATTTTCACTCTCTCTTCAAGCTAGGATCAGATAAAACAACATGATAATGAACTAAACATATATTTTACACAATATAAACAATCTGATCAGTAGCAAATGTCACTCAAAAATCATATCAATAGACTGATATAATCAAACTTGAGGTTCCCTAAAACTTCCCCTACCTTAAACCTGGTTTAGCAAAGCTGAGGCTTTGTTTCCAGACCTCTCAAAGCTTGTTTTCTGGACTTTGCTGACTCTAGAGTCTCTAAATTATTTTCTGCTATGTTTTCTAACTTGTGTTTCTTACTGCAGGTAAAGGCCTTTTTATACTAGAAGATGTAATCATGAGAACCTATATGTAGACTAGCCACCTCCTGTTTACCTCAGTCAGTTAGATAAACATTGGGAGCAGCTTATTGCCAGCTCCTGCTTAGAAAAAAACATCTGAAGGTTATCCCAAACTTCCAGCTCCTGCTTTAAGCTTGTTGCCCAAGTTTTAAGCTGCTCTAAGAGCAGCCACTTGCTGCACACACTTAACTTTATGTCTGCAGGTTCTTAATTGCGGTTAGAAGTGTGTACACATTTGTTTCCAATAAGCTACTAGGTGACTCAGCAGTTAAATAAGACAAATAACATTCCAGATTATTTTTTCTTCTTCTTCTTCTAATATGTTTTATTCTATGCATGCATTGCAGGTTTTAAAAGCACTTCCAGCTAAAGAAAAAAAAATCAAGAAGAAGGAGCATAATAAGCTAAGCATTTGCTGGAAATTTTGGTACATTTGCAAGAAATAATGGCAGCAAATCAAGGAAACTATAAGTACAAAACATAAATAAGAAATTGATGTAATGTGACATTTGGAAACATGTATTAATGTAAAAATAGTACTTGTAGCTATCTATGTAATCTTCTTGAAAACATGCACAATCTGTACTATTTTTTTCTTTTTTTTTCTTTTTGACAAAGAATGTAAACAGGTAAATGTTTGCTTTTGTTTGTAAGAAACACTTGTGTTCTACTCTAGCATTTTGTTAACAAAAGCTAGTTGGTTTTTGAGTTATAAAAACAAAATCAGCAGGGATCAAGTAATTCATCATTCATGACCCCATACACAAAGCTAGACCTCTATATTTGGCCCTTCTTTTGCCAAAACAAATAAGTATATAGCTATAAATAGTTTAGAAGTAGAGTAAACTAGACTAATTAACTTAAATAGAGTTCAAGTCTCCACAGTGCAATAGGTGGAGTCAGCTCAGGAAAATTCCTAGCAGGTAGAGCGGGTCGGAGACTCAAGGAAATCCTCATCGATGGTGTACTCGATAGGTGTAGTGATTCGCGTGCTAGGGGGAGCAAGGTGGACTCGGGAAAAATCCTATTCAAAAGTGGAGCTGCAAGGGACCATGATATGACTCAAGGGGATGATGGCTGGTGAGGTTGTATGCCATGGCAAGTTCTAGTGCTTCACAATTCAAGGTGGTGTAGATTGATGGAAGAGAAATTGCACTCTTGGATAAGAAGAGTGGACGACATCCTATTCAACAAGGCCCTACTAAATCGTTGATGGGAAATGATGTAAAGCAAAGGAAGATGCAAACTGCCAGAGGATTTTATTAGACGCAGCAGGTCTAAATCCCGGGGCAGAGGAATGGGCAAGTAGTGCTGCAATTTCAAGGAGCAGGGACACATAAAGACGGATTGTCTGAGGTCAAAACAGAAGGATGATAAGGGCTCATGTTGCTCCAAGGCTGGTGCAGCAAAATGTCTTAGTAATCTTGGAGAATTTCTCACACTCCAAAGGTTATGACACTTTTTCTCAAAGTTGAGCCAGTTACACTCCAAGGGCTGTAGGTGTCAACAGCAGGGGGAGTTGTGTTTACGTGGCTGAATGGTTCTGATGTAGGGAGAAAAGTGTGGAAGTATGTTCTGTCTGATAGGAAAAACTCATACCTCGAAGGTTGAAGGGAAACGGTGTGCACAATGATGCAGGTACCTGAAACGGGTCTCGTTTGTGAGTATAGCAGAGACTCCAGTTACAAGTTTCCAGGTTTCAGACGATGGTGAGAAGGTAAATCCTGCTGGGGAAGGGGTGAAGTCGAGGTCCCTCTTCGGAGCCAACTAGTGATTGTTGTCTCGGTGCAATTACACATGATATTGGCCGATTGAAAAAGGGGGAGTTAGAACCACGTGCAACTGATTCGGATGATGTGTAATTAGTGGAAGAATAAGACCAATGGATTGCTTGTGGGTATAACAAGCAGTGTCTCGGATTGAGATGGGCTTCAGAGGGTTGAAGTGATAGTGTGCTTGTGGGTATAACAAGTAGTGTCTCGGATCGAGACAGACTTCAAGGATTGAAGTGATGATGCAGCTTGTGAGCATATCAAGCGATGTCTTGGGTCGAGATGACTTCAGAGATTGAAGTGGTAGTGCGGAGCTCTCCACCAAAGTCGGGAGGGGGAGATTGTTGGGTTTGGTGCCTATCCCTCTTTGGTGGAGATATTTTGCATGGTATTAATTGTTTGTGCATTCAAGGTGACAACTTATGCATGGAAAATTGGTGCATGGTCAAGTGCATGCATTGGGTATAAATGCATGGTCAAGTTGATACATTGGGAATAAATGCATGGTTAAATTCATGTATTGACCTTTTAGTCTTCCTAGGGAGTTAATGTGGGAGATGAGTGGTTGATTCATGAATGAGCATTGATGAAGTGAGTCTAGAGACTTCTATCAATCGTATAAATACATGAAGCTTGTGTGGAGGCAAGAAGGGAGAGGTTAAGGAGCAACTCCAAGGGTCTTCAAGATGTAGAAGATAGGGGGAGTTGTGTTCAAGGGCGTGGATAGCTCTTGGGGTAGAGTGATCTTCTAGGTTGAGAGAGGGTGTACAAGGGGTATCCTTTTGGATACAAGGGCTCGGGTTGGATATAAACTTGAGTGCTCAAGTTGTGCATAAACTTGAGTGGTGTATCTTGTACTTGTGTAATTCTCTCATAGTGAAGATAAAAACTCTCCGAGGATGTAGGCATGGTTTTTGGCCGAACCTCGTTAAAACTTGTTGTCTTCTTTGCTTGGTTGTTTCTTCTTTCCATCTCTACTACTAGTACTTGCATGGCGGGGGATTAATTTCCCTAACATGTGGCACGTATTGAGTTGGGAAAATACACATGATAAATGGAAGACTGATTTTACTGGGAAATTTTATCCTTTACTGACATTCGGTATAAAATCAAAACATATACATTTATAACAGTATGTACTTCTTGTTTAAGGAAAACTGAATTGGGAGAGAATTGAATCTTACTTTCATTGATAATAGGGATCTCTTTATATAGAGGACTACAAGCATAGAGATAGAGTTGTATACGGAAACATAATCGTACATTGATTGGATATCTCCTAAGATTCTCCCAGAATATCTCTAATATAAACCCTATTTCAACTAGAGCAAGTAACCTCGAGTTTGAGCCAGACACATATTCTGGATTTACTTGAACACTCCCCCTTGTGTCGCCCAAACGTGGTGCTCCTCTCGTTGCCTCATTAAAAACCTTGCCGAGTAACAAAAACCCAGTGAGACAAAAACAACCTCGGTCGAAGGGGAAAAAGAGCACAACACACCCTTCACGTTTCGAGACCATTCATGTAGACATCTCCCCTGATGTCTGCATCTCCCCCTGATGACAATGGTCATGGGAGTTTGGATAACTTCCGCAAATGATGCTACCAACATGTTTCTCGAAAGTGGAATTTAGGCAATGACTTAGACAGCAAGTCTGCCACACTGTCCTCATATTGAACTGATTTGGATACACATTTACGCAAGCGTACGTATCGTTGTCAAGATAGGGAAGTATTATGCCCAAAGTTTATCGTACCACGGGGATTAGTGGCTAACCCACAATCCTTGGGTAATCGGAAATAAAGACACTTAGCAAACAAAGAAAAGAAAAAGGAAATAAATAAAAATGTTAATCTAAGGCACCAAGCCCTAGCAATGCTCGGCTTTGGTTCTCACCAAAGCCTAATCACAACTAAGAGCCTAGTGATGATTATCTACAATGAGTCGAAATTCAATATTTTGAGAGATGATTTTAGATTAACAAAATGTAATCAAATGTAAAGCAACTAATAAAAATGCAAAGAAATTAATAAAAGTGTAACCAAATAAATGGGAATGTCGGGTGTTAGGGAGGTTCCTTTACCAAATTTCATGTGTCGGAAGTTAATCTAATATAGATGCAAATTTTCTACTTTGGCGGTAGTCGTATCCAAGGCGGTTCAAGGCTCAAGGACCGAAATTCCCTTTCATGGTATTCCTACTCCGGTTCAAGGGTCGTAAGAACTCACTTGATATAAATTAGAGCCTGTTCAAGGGTCCCTAATTCACATCAAGAGGCGTAGAGATCGAGGAATTAGACTACTAAGCGACCCGCCCGCTCAATCACGCAACGGGTGTAAATCACCATGCTTATAACCCCTCGAATACGAAATTGAAGGTTTCTAGCTTAGAAATTAAATGGGGTCAAGCCTCTAACTCCGTCCTAGACATGCTCAAAATACACACCCTAGAGTTGACTAGGCTCCTAGACATGCATTTCAACCCAACAAAAATAGATATAAGCATCCATCATATGAAAATTGCATCATTACATTAAATTAAACATCTTTTACACAAAATTCGGGTTAGGGACGCAACCCTAACCACCAACAAGAAAATTACTCACAACTCATAATTATGAACATCAAAGATACAAAATTCAAAGGGAAAAGAGTATAGAAGTGTAGGAGAAAACAAGATTAATCACAAATAGCTAAAAAGCTAGCATGACTAGTCTTGAATTACAACTCCCACAATTACCCAAGTCTTGAATCTTGAAGAGGTAGAGGCCTTTGATGAATCCTTGAAGCTTTGGGTGAGTAATTCTTCAAATTCCTAAAATAAAGCTAAAGAAAATATGGAAAATAGAGGAGGAGAGGATGGGAGAAGAGAATGAGAAAGAGAGCAGCCCAAAGGGGCTGCCTCTGTTTTTGTGGTGCGGCTCTGTGCTAGGGTGAAGAGGAGAAGAGAAGAATTAGGTCGTCCTCTCTATATATATGGTGGCTATCCATTAAGAGCACGTTTACTTACTTGGAATGGAATGGAATGTAATGGAATGATTACGGAGTAAAAATACCCCTGTGTTTACTAACACATAAAGGAATCGGAATGATTCCAGGTAAAAGAATTCATGTGTTTACTAACACATGAAGGAATGAGAATTGGTGTAGGTCCCACCTATTTATCAGGAATCGATTCCTGAATACTCAGGAATTCGATTACGAAGGGGAGAGATGGGTTTAGGAATCATTCCTCCGGAATCAATACCGATTCCTTTCTTCTCTCATTCCACTTGTCTCCGATTCATGATTATTTCCCATTCCAAGTAAGTAAACGTGCCATAAAGGAGACCATGATGTCAGATGATATCAGTGGGGTGAGTGGCTCATGATCGCTGAGGATGAGAATTGGGGTGGAGACTGCCACGTGGCAGTGTGTGAGTGGACAAGGAGAGAATAAAGAGGACGACATAAAAGAAGGAAAATGAAAGAGCACGTGCAGCTGATTGATGACTTGATGATTAATTAAGCAACTTGATTTCAATTCCTTTGAATACACGTGCAGCACCATGTTGTTAATTAAACATTTGTTTAATTAAACAATTGTTTAATTAACAAATCTCCACCGTTTCTTTTTGTTCTTTCCTTCTTCTGCTTTCATTTTCTTCTCTTCGTCTTGTGCTTTCGCCAAGCTCAATTTTTGTACAACTTCTTTCGAAATCCAAAACTCCGCTTATTTCCTACACAATAAATAAAATTGGATTAATTACATTATAATTGCTCAAGGATTAGCTTATTTCTAGTGTTTTAGATAAGATAACATGCATAAAAATGCATGTAATCATGAACCTAGTTCACTTTGATCTTGAGGAGAGTCTGTTGTTGCTGATTATGCTTGGCGTTGTCGCTTTTGATGTAGCCTTGCTTCATTTGTTCAAAACAAGCAGCATTATCTTAAATGCTCGTAGGCTCATCTGTAGTAGACTTCAAACCACAATTGTTCGAACATCACTACAAAAAGAATTGCAATGGCTTCACCAAAGGGCCACGGCGCAGATTTGCCGTAGCTAATGGTCCTCCTTTAACCACTGCAATTACTGCCGTCGCAAAGACATGAATAAGATGCGACGGCTTTGCATTACCGTCATATAAGCCCAAATCAATTGCAACTGCATATACATGCCGTCGCATGTACTTATATCAATTGCGACAGACGGACAGAGCTAACAAGCCGTCGCTTGTTTTAGGTAATAAGATGCGAGTATGAGGGAAAAAAAGAAGAAAGAAAAATGATAAAACAGATCCAGATGGTTTCCTCTCTCGTTCTCTTTCTCTCGTCACAGGGCAGACACACAGAGAACCTCATTCCATTGTCATCTTCCTCTCTCGAGCAAGCTAGGCACTGGGAACAAAGTCGGCGATGCTGGGCGGTCTGGGCGGGTCGGCGACTAGGCGTTTCAGTCCCTTTTTTTTTTTTTTTTAACTCTTCATACTTAATCCCAATTTACCCAAATCGAAGATAGGGTTCTGGGTGTGATGAAGGCCGTTTCTCCTCTCTCTCTCTCTCTCTCTGCGACACGGCCGCACGGGCCATCTATTATCAGCCTTTCTCCGACTCCGAGTCGCCGGTGACGCCGTGACAACGGTGACATTGCTGATTTGCTGCCTTGCTGGTAAGTCGAACTTCTGGGTTTATCGAATTTCTGGCTTTCATGAATCATGATTCTCACAATCTCACAAACTCTTTCTGGGTTTTCACTTTCCCGTTAAAGGCGCCGGCTCTTCACTCTTGGTTTGCTCGCTTTGACTCCTCTTCAAGCTGTCAAGCAACAAAGCAGAAGACTTGGTTCAATTTCTGGGTTCTTCAAGCTCAGTGAGTCTCTGAATCTCTTGTTAAGTTGCTGGGCTTTGGTGTTTCTGATTCTTGGAGCTATTTGGCTGTTTTGACTAGTATATAGAACCGTTGTTTAAAAATCATATCTATTGCTAACATTGTATTTCAGATTTTCAATTGGTCTTGGTTTTCGATTATTGTGTGGATCAAGTTTAGTTCAATATGTCTTTTCTGTTTTATGTGTATTTTGGAATTTTTTGCTCTTAATTGATTTCTTCTATAGACATTTTATTGTTTTGTTTTAGTTTGCTCAATGCCTTGGTTCATGTCCAGATTCTAGGAAATAAATTGATGGTTTGATATGATTTTTGCTGTCTCAGACACAGAGAAGTTCTATACTGAAGTCCAGGAAATTATACTTGCTAGGTACAATAAAACTTTTGATTGGGCTTTGAAAGCAAAAATGATGGGAAAGAAAGCAATAGAAGCTGCTCGGGTTTTGTTGAAGACACTGGACTTAGTGACTCTCTTACTGCTGAGGACTTTCTGGTTGAAAGAGAGGCAATGTGGCAGAAATTGTTTCCAACAAGCGAGCTGATGCCAGGTACCATTAGTATATGCAAATAGAGATATTAGCACACTTATGCCCTTTTAATTGTGTACTATTATAATGAACCTTTGGTTATGTATCTCCTTTGAAATAATGATATTCGGCAGTTTTGGATGGGACTTGATTAATTGAATCGCTCTTTTTGGCCTCTGTGAATGGGAATATAATCAATTGACAGGTTGTAATTGTATACTTTATGCTCAAATTAATTATGCTCTGTTATGGAATTATATATGCTTTGTTTTGGTAAATGTGATTGCATATATCAATTGACAGGATGGGAAAATGCTCGTTTACCCAATTTTAGGCTAAAAATTGCCCACTTGCTCCACCAACTGTTTTTTAACCCCATTTACCCAAAACACTCTAAGGGATTATTTCCCCTTTACCCAATTAATTCTTTTTTCTTTTTTTTTGAGACTTTTTTGCCCTCTCCTTCTTTCTCACTTAGAGAGAGAAGTCACCCTCCACCTTGCTGTGCTCCAGTGACCAGTGGCCGGCGCGGTCTCCGGCGACCGGTGACCGGACTCCGGCGAACGGTGACCGGATTCCAGAATCCGGCTATTATTGCCCCCCAGTAATCATATTACTACCCCCCAGTAATCATATTACTACCCCCTAGTAATCATATTATTGCCTCCCAAAAATCATATTATTGACGTCCAGTGAATTGTATGAACTCCCAAAACCAAAATGAATACACTACAGGAACAATTGATCAATTTATAATCATATTACTGCCCCCCAGTAATCATATTATTGCCCCCCAATACAAAGTCTAATGTTTCTACTGCCTCCCAATAGACCACCAAAAATGCACATTTTTGTAGGATTCACAGATAATTTGACTTTAATACACAGAAAACAACAGGTAACTTATCAAAACACCACACTATAGTGATCCCTGTCCATCGTATCAAAGTCTACTGGGGGCCAATAATGTGTCTACTGCCCCCCAGTAGACCATCAAACAAACCCCACAGTTACATTGCAATGTCAGATTACTCATATTGTTGAACATATAGTAGATCATTGGCCTCCAATCCAATAGACATTCAAAAAAAAAAAAAAAAATTGCTATTCGTTGCCAAAAAAAAGAACTGAACAACAATTCTTAAAAAAAAAAAAAAAAAAAACACGCAGCAATCGGATAAATCAGAAAAAAAAAAAAAACCGTCAAAATTTTTCTCCAGCCACCCATGCTTCCCCTTTAGACACCCATGCTCCTTCAGCTCGATTCCGGTACGATTCCGACCGGCTGCCTTCGTCTTCTCCAGTCGATCTAAAGAGGCTCCGGGGATTTAAGGGGCGAAACTGAGACCAACTCCAGAAGCAAAGCAACTCCAGATCAGTGAGCCTCCAGAAGCAAAGAGGCTCCGGGAGCAAAGAAGCAAAGAAACTGCGGTCACCGGTCCCTAAATCACATCAGAAAGTGCGAGCTTTTGATCATCAGAGTTACCAGGAGTCCAGATCGGTGTTCGGCGATTGACGGTGGGCTTGAGGTCGACGAAGATGGGGCTTGGGATGTGCTAGCCGGCGCCGGGCTCGAGGTCGACGATGAAGGTGTTGAAGGCGTGGTCGGCACTGCCGGCTAGAGAGAGAGAGAGAGACACTCTGGGAGGAGAGAAAGTTTGAGAGGAGAGAGAGATCGATGAGTTTTAGGTGAATTGATAGGGCAAAATTGTCAATAGATATTAAATTGGGTAAGTGGGGTTAAAAATCTCTTAGTGGAGTAAGTGGGCAATTTTGTTGTTGAAATTGGGTAAGTGGTCACGGTCCCTATATATATATATGGAGAAGAAGAATTTGAGGAATAGCCTTATGTATCTGTAAGACATATCATTAGAAAAATGTGATGATCTTCTTCAACAAATAATGTTTCTATGTATTTATGTGTTTATATGTCTTTTATATTCATATATCTTGGAATTTCATTGTGTACTTATTGCAAATATATTCCACATGATGGCACCATCTAGAATTCATGTTACTTGTGCACTAGTTTATGACAAAACATCAATAGGAAGGATTCACAAAGGTCTTTAATGAGGTGGGTGTCTGCAAATGGGCACTCAAGGGTGAGCATGGACAAGGCACAGAAGTTGATCTTTATTGCAGCTCATTCCAAGCTTGAAAGACGGGATTTTTCCTGTGATGAAGATAAGGATGCAGAGCTACTTGCCCTAGTAAACGGTGAGGATGATGTGTTAAATGATGTTCTTGATACATCCTCAGTGTAACAAATATTTTTTTCTCAAGTAGAAATTTAAATTTGTAGGATTTATTGAATTCTTTCTTATTTTTTTGCTGTTGTATCTGTTTAGTTACTCTAGAAGATTTTAGGGCAGTAAGGTTGGGGGAGTAGGAATTGAATCTGTATTTCTAGCACTGTACAGCTTCATTTGATTTTAGTCACTGCCCTATTTCACCCTAGCAATGATTTTGAAGTTTTTGGGTTTGAAGAAAAAGATATTCTTCTTGTGTGTGAAGATAGAGGGTGCTGTGCAAAGTACAGGAAGAATGTTGTACAATTTTTGTACCTAAGTACTTTGACATAAATAATATTAGTGAAGGGGAAGATTTTATTATTTCTCCTTTGTTTTATTATCAAATCTCTAATCTCACCTTTTCTCTTTTACCTCCTTTTGCTTTAAAGTAGAGTTCTGGCTAATTAACCAATTAACTATAATCTCATGAACATATTGGTAATGATCTGCGCCACAGATGGAGCATGTAGCTATCTTCGTTTGGTTTGTACATTGCATAAAGAATTCTGTAATGTTTTCCATTTTCTGTTCTTTCTGAACAGGGTTTGACTGACTGCAACACTTGCTTTTGAACTGGAGGAGCCATTTTTTGCACCAGGTGCTTTGTTCTGTAATTCTCTTGTCATAATAACATTTCCATGTTGGCATTATTGTTGAAGTAGTAGCTCTACAAATGGAATTGACTTTCTGTCTGAAAAAGTTGCACCGTTTATTTTCAAAATGATGCCAAGGTCTAACTGAAAATTTAGATTCAAGTGTACAGTCAGACCCTTTTTCTTTTATCTGTGGATGAATCATTAAATCATGGGAAGGGTTTAACTCAAAATCTCTGAGATGATATATCTCTTGCGGTCCTTATTTGCTCATCTACAGGTCTTATTCAATCAACATCCTCGTACTGAGGCAATAAAATGAGTGAATGACATTGTTGCTTATTTAATATCTCTGTTTTTTCACTCGGAATTCCTTGCACCAGAAGATATAGAATTCATGGTTTTGCATATGTGCATCAAAATGTGACCTCTTAATCTATTTTTTGAATCTCATTTATTATGCTCCTACAACTCTGTTTGGTTATGAAAGGATGACTTTGCTTTCTCTTCAAAGGTTGCATGATGAAAATGAAGGGTGTTTGGTATATTCACAGACAAAGCATCTTTGGCTGCACCACCACAGGTCTCTCCCTTTTCTTTTCCTACCCTCCCTCTCCCTTTTCTTTTCCTAGCAAAGGTATGTATGCCGTTCACAAATCTGTCTTGTATATTTTCCTTTTTTTATCTTATATGGTCAATCTACTGCCTCTGTCCTGTTCAATTGCTTCCTGTGCCATCACTCTCCTTGCAGCAATTAGTAGTTTAGTTGATTTCCTGTGAGTGGAATACTTTATCAAAGGCCTTAGTTGATTTCTAAAGGCATAGCAATAAGACCAGCTAGTGAACTACTCACACTTGCTGAATGCTGACTCAAAAATTAAAAAAGTAACTAAGAGTTCAAGTGAAATATTGAATTTACAGGTATGAACAATATCTGTGTCATGTACATCTCCTGATCTCCCATTGATTTTCTAGCTTCTTTTTTTTTTCCTTTAATGAATGCTTGAAGATTTCTGACTTTGCATTGTTTTATTGAATTTATAGGAGGCTTGCAACAACAGTAGAGTAATTGGTATGTGAAGTACGTAGATCGAAGAAGATTCCTGCAAAGTTGATCTTGAAGTAGAGGAAAATAACTAACTTATAAAACTTAATTATCTTGTATACTTTGGTACAAGCTTCATTTCTTTTGTAACATTCATGAGGAAAATTAAATTGTAACATTTCCTTTTATATTAGCTTTATTCCTTTTTGTATAGCTTTTATCCATAAAAAAAGAAAAAGAAAAATTGGCATGTAAATGCTTCATTCTTTTTTGTATAGCTTTTATCCAAAAAAAAAATTGGCATGCAAATATGCATGCCAATTTTTATTTATTTAAAAATAATACTTTTGCGACGGCATTTTTGCCGTAGCAAATTTCTTTTGGCGACGGCAAAACACTTCAGTAGCGATTGGTGGCGTCGCCATTGGTATTTGCAACGGCATTATTCAGTCGCAAAATTCTTACTACGGCAAATGATTTGCCGTCGCTAATAATCTTGCGACGGCGCATTTGTCGTCGCAAATACTATTGGCGACGCCACCAATTGCGTCTGAAGCTTTGCCGTCGCCAATGCTCTTTTGCGACGGCAAAAGAGGCTTTTGCCACGGCATGGCGCCGTGGCTATTGCAATTTTTTTTTGTAGTGCATGCGTAATTATGGATCCAATCCATATACATCCACGAATCACTTCGTGAAGAGCAATAATCTCTGCATTGTTCGAAGATATAGCGACTAGGGTCTGTTCTGTAGACCTTCAAGATATCACGGTCTTTACCCATGGTGAACACTTAACCAGTTTGGGAACGACCTTTGTGTGGGTCAGAGAGATACCCAACATCAGCAAAACCTTCCAAAACACATATTGTTTTGGGATGGGGATAGAGGACGCAGGCTAGTGTTGGCGGCGCTCCTGGTGTGTGATGGGTCCGAATCCATCATCTCTTTGTAGGGATAGAACAAGCCCATATCAATCATACATCTCAAGTATCGAAAGATATCTTTTACTCCAATCCAATGACGTCGCGTTGGCGCAGAGCTATATCTAGCTAACAAGTTCACTGCAAATGAGATGTCCGGTCTTGTGCATTGAGCTAAGTACAATAATGCTCCTATTGTACTTAAGTAAGGCACTTCTGCCACTAGCACGTCTTCGTCATCATCCTTTGGACGAAGAAGATCCTTTTCAGGATCAAGGCTACGGACGATCATGGGGGTGCTTGAAGGCTTGACCTTGTCAAAATGCCTAAGCATTTATCGACACGATGCTCAAGTTCCAAACCGAGACATAATCGTGTTCTCCCATAATCCTTCATCTCAAAATCGGATTTCAAGTGTTCAGCGGTTTCCCTTAACTCTTTAAGGGCTTCCAATGAAGATCATGTCCAACATGAACCGCTATAGAATCCGAAACTTGTTATGGAAACGCGCGGGCATATCCCTTCCCAATCAAGTAGTCACTTTAGCGAGCGTTTCAACCTTATTGCAAACGCGCTCCGAGGTCTAGAGCCACTTGACTTGGGTAAATGAAGTTCACCATGAACCTTCATGTATATTCCATATCTAGATCCCCATATAGATACGTAGTGACCACATTTGTAAGCTGCATGTTCAGTTATTTGGAAACTACCAAACTGACAGGGTAGTGGAGTGCAATGACATCCATTACGAGAGAATATGTCTCATCGTAGTCGATTCCAGGACGTTTTGTGAGAAGCCTTGCGCCATAAGGCGAGATTACTATCTCTTTTTCTCATCACGCTTTCTAACGAAGACCCATTAGTCAATAGGTTTTATGTGAGGAGGTGTTTGCATTACTGGCTCGAAAACCTTCCTCTTCGTTAGCGAATCCAACTTAACCTGGATTGCGTCTTTCCATTTAGGCCAAATCTCTCTATGTTGGCATTCATTCATCAACGGAGCGTGGTTCGATATCATCTGACTCAACAAACTCATGCGCAACTACATCATCAATTATGATGGAGTTTCTATCCCACGTCTCATGTACACTAGTGTAATTTTCATAGAGCTCTATATTCTCAGGAATAGGTTCTGACGTTGAGGCGTCCCCCGAACGATAACCATAACCCGGAAGATTCTCATGAGACGGATTTTGAGTGTCGATGATCCAAGGATTAGGTTGTGCCAAAGCATCCTTCGAACCCACGGGCCTCCCAAGCATCCTAGCTGGGGCCATGGCCTATAACGGCAGAGTGCCACTCTCTTTGGCATTGACACCATGCCTACCTCCGTGTAGGGTGGCGCTACGTCCTCTCGTAGGGATGTCCTTCCTTGCAGGCATGTTTGCAGCATATTTGTGTGATCTCGTCACTTTAGTAGGGATCGAGATGAGACATAGTGGGGACATACCATGACAATTCCTGTCGTTCCTGCTGAACATCTGTGTTCTTATCTCCCCCTAACGACGGGAAGACTGTCTCATCAAAGTGACATCCGAAAATCTAGCGGTAAGGAGATCGCCTAGTAAGGGCATGAAGTGGCGGACGATTGTTGGAGTCTCAAATCCAACGTAGTTGGCCATTCGTCTGTGAGGACCCATCATATAGCGCTATGGCGGCGCAATTGGCACATAAATAGCACACTCAAATATGCGTAAGTACGATACTTGTACCCAGTCACTAGCTGTAACGCAGAGGTACATTGAGTGGCGGTGGGTCGTAGACGAATTAGCATAGCATAGCTACATGCGATATTGCATCACCCTAAGCAGATATAAGGAGATTGGTGCGCATTACCAATGTCCTGACTACCATCGTAGTCGTGTCCGCAAGTCCATTTGGGTGTGTACATGGGAATATGATGTCAACATCAGTCCCAATGCAATAACCATCGAAAGTCTTCGATGTAAACTCTCTAGCATCGTCAAGTCCAATTGACGGAATAGGATGATCCGAGGAGTGAGCCCGTTGTCATATGATATTTGCTAGGAGTGTAGCATAAGCAGCATTTACAAGTGGACAATGGCACAACACGTGATCAGCGTGTTTGCGTACCAATATCATGAGATATTTAAACGTCTGCAAGTTGGTTGAATCAGTCCATAGAATCCCCATGGGTTCTATGTAAGAACAAAATGAGTATTTTTATATCCTTTGCATAGGACGGTCTCAGTCCTAATTTCCCTAAGGAACGGGCTTTGTAAAAATCAGCGAGAGGCTTTAGAAGCAACCAATGAGGATTTTGGTTGGGCCTGAGCGTCTGAAACTCTATTTGAAGCAAGTTGGTGATTGCAGCATCACCTGGGGCGCCATCACCATGATGGACGCCATCCATGGCTTCATGGATAGGGACTACGCCAGCCCTAGGCTGGTGGTGGACGGAGGCAGTGCCCTAGGCAGCAGCGTCGGTCACACTTAGTCCAGGAATCAACTTTTGATTCATGCTTCATTTCGCTCGAGAGAAAAGATGTCCATGTGAAGTCTTTCGCATACGGATCATCATATCATGACTAGGATGATCTATCCTGTCGTGACAAAGCCAATATGTGTCTAAATCCAAGAATCTCATAACTTTATTTATTGGATTAATAGCTCGAATAGTGACATAGAGTCCACTAGAGAGACACATAAACTTCTCTAAGATGCGCCTTTGTTCGCAATCATTAGAGGTATTGCAAAGGAACTCAATTCTGTTCTCTACATGCGTTTTCGCATGGAATCCGTTGGCTATTTATAGGTGTGATTGGCCCTAGGAGCGTAGAGAGTTTCTGTGACAGTAATTAACGTGTCATTTGGCAAGTGGAACTTGGGCTATTCCATGTCCTTGAATTAATACTGATGGCTCAGCTATCGCAGTCACAAAAGTCATATGCTCAGAATCAAAATGGAGTCATAATGAAAAGAACTCGAAATTTTATTCATAAGCCAACGGAGTACATCATTGTCTCTTAACCATTAGGAGAATCTAATCCAAATGCTAGCGAATGCAAAACAAAGGTAGTCGTTTGACTTCTTTCGGTAACTCCAAAATAAATATGACCAGGTGAGTAGAGAGATGTCGGTGGAGCAAAGCTCGCTTAAGTACCACTTATCTCAAAACCTTCCTAGACATCACACTCATTTTGGATGAGCCTATGTGAAGAAAAACTAAACCAATGGCATTTACTACATAGTATGGCAATTGCCTATTACATCTCTTGGAAAAATGAAGACTTAAACAGAATTGGCGATCTATTGATCCCAACCAAATTTGTAGTCTTCAACCCTTCACACTAGATCATCTTCTTGATCTTCTTGTTCTTCTTGTTCCATATAGTGAGCTTCTCTTGCTTCACAATATGCTTTGTAGGCGGTGACAATTTCTTCACGAGCTCGACAAATGTGTGCCCAATGATCAGACACTCCACATCGAGAACATACATCTCTTTGCTCAAACTCCATCGATTGAGGCGCTTTGAAAGCGTCATTTAGATGGCTCTTAGTGTTGGTGGCGCCACCAACATGGCCAGAGGCGTTGCCTCCCTCTCTCTTTCCACGTTGACCTCTTCGGTTCCGTGTTTGCCTATATTGGCGGTTACCTTCCTAAGTAGAGCGATTATATGGACCAAAACGTCCAGAAGTATCCCTAAGATTAGGGTTTCGCTCTTGGCGCCTTCTCTTAGGGGCGCGACTATAATTGGACTCCGGAATATGCTCTATTTCCACGGATCTCGAATTATAGTTCTTCACAAGGATGTTGTCATGCTTTTCAGCGACATTCATAGCTCTAATGAGCTCATGAAACCTTGTGATCTGTCCAGCAGTAACATCGATTCGATAGTTCTTAGCAACCATCAATGCAGAGACGGGGAAGGTAGAGAGAGTCTTCTCAATCAACATCGCTTCTGTGATCTCTTTACCACAGAATTCCATTAAGGATTTAATGCGAAGTGCTTCCGAGTCATAGTCAAGAACTGACTTGAAATCACAGAAGCGGAGGCTATGCCATCTCACTTCTAGATCAGGAAGCAGGGAGTCACGGACGTTGCCAAATCTTTCTTCGAGTGAGACCCACAACCTTCTGGGGTCTTCTTCATTCATACACTCGTACTGGAGTGAATCATCCATATGACGAGTCATTAGGATGATGGCTTTCGCCTTATTTGCCTCTAAGGCTGCTCTATTTACTTCCAAAGCATGAGCTTGCTCAATAGTTAGCACGTCCTGGCTAGGCTCGAGAATCATATCTAGGATTCCATCGGCCTTGAGATGCTGGCAGACATCACGAACCCACCTGTGATATTCAGAGCCAGTTGTTCCCAATGGAGCAAAGTCCAATTTGTTCAGGTTACTCATCCTGAAAGAGAACAAGAAAAAGGGTTAGTTTCGGAGCGGAAAAAGCTACCACGAAAACATATAAAATTTCTGAGCGTAGTCGCTTCCAAGAAATTCAATTCCAAGAGGTATTGGATTAGATCGAAACAATGACGTAAGTGGTCGATCATAAATTCTCTACAAACTCTAAGTTTGGAGATCTCAACAAGCTCCAAGCTTGGAGTGAGCACGAACCCCCACAGTTCGGCTGAATTAGGTCTCCTCTATGATGAAGAAAAGGGGGTAGAAGAAGGGAGTTTGCAAGTCCCCGAAAAAGAAGAGAAATTTAATTTAAAAACTCTAAAAAAAAAACGGGAACGTTTAGTAAAAAATACCTCGAAATAGGTCGCCGGAAATTTGACCGGAAAAAGTCGCCGGAAAAGTTGCCTGCGGTCGTTGACCGTTGACCAAACTGACAGTTGACTGCTGACGTGGCAATGGGGTCCAGTGATGACGTGGTTGCTGACGTAGCTGCTGACTGTGCTACTGATGTGGCTTGTCTGTGGGCTCGGCTTGATCTCGGCTTGGGCTCGGCTTGGGCTAGGCTTGGGCTAGGCTTGGGCTAGGCTTGGGCCTCTAGGCTGCAGCTTCTCCTTCCTCCTTTTTTTTTTCTTCTTTTCCTTCTGCCGGTTTTTCTGTCGGATTTTCAGTCGGCCGGTTCAGCAATGTTTTGGCAGGTTTTTGCTATAATTCTTCCGGTTCCGAAATCTTCAGGTGGAGGAGCTTCTTTGGACAAAATTTGGTGGAAATTTGAGGTCCGGAAGATGGTGAACCGGTGGAATATTTGTTGCGAGTTGTATGGAGCTTCCGGTGGCAGGTTCGGTGGGTTTCCGGCCGGTT
Organism: Rosa rugosa; assembly: GCF_958449725.1. NCBI lineage: Eukaryota > Viridiplantae > Streptophyta > Magnoliopsida > Rosales > Rosaceae > Rosa > Rosa rugosa. The sequence goes on from NC_084821.1 coordinate 45,585,416, forward strand.
CTTGGGGTGGGGCAGCCGGTTCTGGACTCCTGGGATCGAGTTCTTCAATGTGTGAGGTGGAGGCAGAAAAGGCTTCAAGTTTTTGTATTCGGATTCAAGGTTTTTAGCTTCTTGAATCAGGGTTTGGCTATTTGTTTTAGGGTTAGGGCTTCGTGCTGATAACGTGTTTAAGGAAAACTAAATTGGGAGAGAATTGAATCTTACTTTCATTGATAATAGGGGCCTCTTTATATAGAGGATTACAAGCATAGAGATAGAGTTGTACATGGAAACATAATTGTACATTGATTGGATATCTCCTAAGATTCTCTGAGAATATCTCTAATATAAACCCTATTTCAACTAGAGCAAGTAACCTCGAGTTTGGGCCAGACACATATTCTGGATTTACTTGAACACTTCTCACTCTCTTTGTATATTATAGAGAAATTTTCTTGCGACCAACGAATTACTGCAATAAAATTATTCAAAATCCCAAGTGATACAAAATCAACAATGAATTCTAATATGCAACGTCAACCAGTTCGGCTTCTTAGAATTATAAAGTTTCAATTATGTCACAAAGCTACCATTTTCGCCCCTTTCACAATTTTTTAAAAGGGGCAACATTAGGTAAGGCTTGCCCTATGCGGGACTAAGCAATGAAGTCCACTCATTTTGAATTATAAATACATATATACCCTCACCTAACCCCTACAAATGCATCTCATTAGCTAGCCTTACATAGGGCAGCCCTACCCAAGTTCTACTACACGGTACACAGGGGAACTTTGCAGAGAGGAACGTACTTCAGAAAACCATGGGAACAACAACACCTAATAATGCTAACAACAACACCTAATGCTACAACAGCAAGAGCATACAAAGTGAAACACGTGTCTACCCAATCTGTGCAATAAAGCCTATTAGAGCAAGTCCACCCGTGGGTTACCAGGTCACCTACTATTCACTATTTTTATGTGTATTTTCACTCTCTGGGTCACGGGCACAGTGTATTTCGTGCCCTGGGTCATTTTCTAGGTCACCCTGGAGACCTGCAAGCTGACCTGGTGACCCAGATCTTATTGAAAACTGTGCCCGTGACCCAGAGAGTGGAAATAAACACTAAAAAACAGTGAATAGCAGGTGACCTGATGACCCAACGGGTGAACTTGCTCTTATAGATGTGCTTTATATTCCATCGTCGCAGTCGTGTATGTTTTCTTGTCCTTCAGCCCTTACTCCTAATAATCATTTCTCTCAACCTTTGTAAGATTGTTCCAGAGTTGCCCTATTTTGTTGCTATTGGATCTCTCTTGACCATGATAAAGAGACTTTAAACTGGCATAGTGCTCAACGAATAATTTTGTGGTATACATCACAAAATTCAAAACTGGAAACGGGAGCCGATTTCATATGATTTTCCTCTTACTCAATGAAAAAACGAGTCAAATAGAAAATAACAATGAAATAAAAAGTGATTTAATCCAGATTGGGGCGCAAGAAATGTAAAAGGCTCATAGCGCCTAGCTGCCACACTTACTCGCAATAAGAAAAATAGTAATGCTAAAGTTACTACATCGATTAATGATCACTTAATGAGCAGTTTTTAAAGTACTATATATAGGTGACAAATGAATCGAAATTAAATGCATTATTATTACAAAAGCTTAATTCAACAATTGCTCTCAAACACCTAAAAAACTATCTATATATGTTTAAAGCGGGTCACAAAAAATGTTTATAAATTAATGACTTAAGATAAGACATGCTCACCTAAAGGACAGTTTTTAAGAAACTGTGAAGGACAAATGAATCTGACTGCTGAAAATAAATGCACAATTTTAAGTTATTATAATTTCAGCTTTTAAATTTAATTAATGTGGTTGAGATCCAAACACCGTTTTCGGTTTGAGGAAATTTGGTTTGGCAGAGAAGATTGTTTGCAGATTATCCAAAAAGAGTGGGCAGTCCCTACAACTGGGAATGCGTTACAGCAGTTAGGGCAAAAGATTAAGGGTGCTAGGGCAAGATTGATGGAGTGGCACCACAAGGATTTCAATCAACAGAGGACTGAGATGAAAGTACTACAAGAGAAACTTAATGACCTTATGAGGCAGCCCTATTCCCTGCAGCTCTATGAAGAGCAAAGAAGCCTGCATACACGATATAGTCAGTTATTCACTTTACAGGAGAAGTACTGGAGACAACGATCCCATGCATTATGGCTAAAGGAAGGTGACCGGAACTCAACTTACTTTCATAGGAAAGACAGTAATCATAGAAGCATAAACATTATCAAGGGTTTAATGGATGAGAATGGAACTTGGCAATCTGATCCCACTAAAATACAGCGTTTGCTCATGTTACATTTCAAGCAAATCTTATCTGCTGAACATGTAAACCAAGAAGCAATTGATAATGTGGTGCAGGCAACTCCTTGCAAGGTAACACAATGGATGAATGAGACTCTTCTTGACCGATATACTGATGAAGAAATTAAAACTACTCTATTCCAAATGCATCCTTCCAAGAGCCCAGGATCGGATGGAATGTCACCATTTTTCTTTCAAAAATATTGGAATGTGGTAAGTCAAGATGTTTGCTTAGCGGTGAGAAATCTTCTTGAAAAAGGTGAGATGTGGCCTGAATCCAACTCACACACTTGTGTTTGATACCAAAAATTAAGGACCCTAAAGATGCTGCACACTTTAGGCCTATTGCACTTTGTAATGTTGTTTGCAGAATTAGCTCTAAGGTTGTGGCAAACAGACTGAAGCTTTGGCTTCCTGAAATTGTGTCTCTCCTTCAGAGTGCATATGTACTGGGTAGGTTGATTTCCGACAACACTCTAGTAGCAACTGAGGCAGCCCATTTTATGTACAAGTTAAGGCAGCAAGAAACAAGTTTCTTCTCCTTGAAGCTGGATATAAGTAAGGCTTATGATAGGTTGGATTGGTCGATCTTTTATGTTGGCTATTCTAACGAAACTTGGTTTTGCACCTCATTGGATTCAAATTGTAATGAAGTGCATGTGTTACAACTATTAGGTACTCCATACTTGTCCAGGGTGAGCCAACTCTACAAATTATTCCAACCAAAGGCATCAGATAGGGTGACCTTTTGTCACCTTACCTGTTTATGTTATGTAGTGAAGGATTGTCGGCTTTAATTTTGAATGCAGTGCAAAATCGCACTATTCAGGGACTAAAGATGTGTCCCCAAGCTCCTGTACTCCATCACCTCTTCTTTGCAGATGACAACATTCTTTTTGGTATTGCCATTGATGAGAAATGCAAACAGTACAGAAGAATTCTAGATGTGTACAAGCTTTTGGTCAGAAATTAGTCAACTTCCAGAAGAGAAGTGTGGTGTTCAGTAACAATGTCAACCAAACCAGGCAGAATGAAAATGGCAGCTATATTAGAGGTTCAGTGTGTTAAAGAGCATGACAGGTATCTAGGATTGCCTATGAGAGTAGGCAAGTCCAAAACTGCTATATTTGATTATATTAAAGAGAAACTCACCAAGAAACTTGTGAATCGGAAATTGAAGATTTTGAGTGTGGCAGGTAAAGAAATTTTGATCAAGGAAGTGGCACAAACTTTGTATTTATATGGAATGAACTGTATCTATTGCTCAAAGGCTTATGTGATGATTTACATCAGTTATGTGTATCATTTTTCTGGGGTGACATAGATGACAAGAAATTAAAGAATTCACTGGAGAAGTTGGGAGAAGCTCTGTCTCACAAAGCTAGAAGAAGGCATGGGTTTTAAAAACATCTATGCTTATAACCTAGCAATGCTTACCAAGCAAGGATGGAGGCTTGTATCCAATCCAGACTCTCTTATTGCTAGGCTCTATAAAGTCAGATATTACCCGGCCCAAATTGCTCTTTTTGGGAAGTAGAAATTGGAACTTCTCCTTCTTTATCATGGAGAAGTATTCTAAATGGTAGACATGTACTTAAAGCAGGTGTACAATGGGGGATAGGTGATGGTTCCCAAGTGAATATTTGGAATGCCAAATGGATCCCAAATTGTCAGCAATTCTTCATTCACAAACCTGCTGATTGTGTTTTTAGTATGTGTATGATCTTATTGATTCTAACACTAGAGAATGGATACCTACAACCATTCATACTATTTTCTCGCCTGAAGTAGCTCAGAGAGTGCTATGCATCCCTCTTAGTAGAAGAAACATGGAAGACAAGTTGATTTGGGCTCCAGAGAAAAAGGGTTTCTATTCGGTGAAGACCGCTTATTGGATTGCTTGTGCCTCTGTCCTTGACAATGTCCTTGTCTCTTCCTCCAATGGTAATCCTTTCAAACAACCTTGGAACAGAATTTGGAAAGCACAAGTGCCAAGTAAAGTGAAAATCTGTATTTGGAGAGCATGCTGTGACTTATTACCTACTAGAGCTAGCGCTAAATTGTGCTCTAAGGGTTACACTGGGGATCTACATTGCTTACTGTGCGCACATTTGTATGAGGACAATGCTCATGTCTTTTGCAAGTGTTCGGTTGCAGTGTTAATACTCACAGCCCCACCTTTTCATTTAGGTACAAGTTTGCTGCCAAATATTGATTTTCGAGATTGGATGTTAGACCATGCATTACATATGCAGCAGAACCTGTTTGAGAAGCTTATGATGGTAATATGGTCTCTTTGGAAGAACAGAAATGAAAAGCTTTGGAATAATACTTGTCAACCTGCTCATGTGTTGATGTTAAGTTCACTGTCATGGCTTGATGAATTCTGCAAAGCAAGGCAAACAGAAAATAAACCAATAGTTCGGACTAAGACCTCATAGGCACCTGCACCGAATGGCCAATGGAAGCTTCTTACGAAGCCTCACTCATGGTGGAACTGGAGGTGTTCTTAGAGATGGACATGTCGTTTTAGAGCGGCCTTTGCACACCATGTTACCTCTGTAGCTTCTGCAAACCAAACGAAGCTGATTGGAATCCGAGATGGCTTCACTACTAGAATTTTTGCCTTTAACATCGGCCAGAAACCGATGTTAAAAAAAATGTACCGATGTCTTAGTGGGTGATGTTAAAGATCGGGAAATCCCAGACATCGGTTTTTAGCCAATGTTAAAAATGACTCTAGACATCAGTTTCTTATAAGCTCCCGATGTATAAAATGACTCTAGACATCGTTTGATTTATAAAAAAAACTGATTTTGTTTCCTACTAAGACATCGTTTTACATAAGAAACTGATTTATATGTCAGTATTAGACATATGTTCTATAGATAGAACTGATGTCCTGAGTCATTTATAACATCAGTTTGTTATTTCAAATTGTTGTGTCTTCATTCTTTTTGCTTCAATTTATAATTTAGAAGTGATTACTAAATCAGTTTCTTCACTAGATAAGTATCACAATGAGAATACCAGTGGTAAGCTAAAGAAAATTCTCATTAATATTATTGATAAAAACAGTACAAAGAGTAGGGAGAAGGGGACATATGGCCTAAACTTCTCCATATACAATAGCAAAAGAAAAGAACAAGATTGAAGTCTCCTAAATAAACCATAGGAAGACAAAACTAGAGGATCTTGTTGCCAAATAAGAGTGAAGAAGAGCAGCAAGCTTGTTGTCAAAGACACCTACAACCTTATTTTGCAGCAGTCCAATGGTGTCAGACACTGAGTCCAACAGGTTGGAAGACAAGTTAAGCTCTTGTAGCTTCTCCAATCCAATGAATCATACCTCTATTTAAGAACCAGAAAGAAAAAAGAAACCAAATCTGGAGCATGGGTTAGAAACAAATATCTATAGTATCACAAGCACTTTCCTTAAGGAAACTTGACCGAAATTTCACATAAAGAAACTGCACTTTCAAATCTTCCCCTATTAATTAAATTATCATAAACAACAACCAACAATTATCCCATCATATGCTAAACTCCAGCGTGCCCTCTGAGAAATCGATGCTAGAGACCATAAAAAGAAAAGAGTATAAGTTACTTTTTACCATGACATCTTAGGATAGTATGAAGTGAATAACCAGGCTGCAGATTAAGACATAAACAAAACTTTCTTACAACTCATTACATGTCAATTGAAATGATCAGAAAGATTACTTGCAAGAATATAGACCACCAAGAAAAAAATTAAAATGGTTAACCAACAGAGATAAGCTCGATCATACTGGAAAGATTTCCGAAGATAAGGGTAAGAAACAAATAGTATTATGATTACTCAAGATCGAGAAATATAAATATTGATTACTCTAGACATGTTCGATAACAAAGCACAAGCTATGCACAATATGACAATATGATGGAAAATATCAGAATATTACACTCACATTATCAGCATCCCAGACTGACAGTTTTGTTGAATGAAGATGTTGCAAGACGTGGCATGCCCGACACCCCCTAGTTATCAAAGCTGAATGTTCTTCAAGTGTAGATTTTGGCTTCAGAGTATCAGTGTACCATAATATAGCCTGCACCATATATCAACAAGCAGTCTTAATAAGCAAAAGCAACACCAGAAAGAAGAAGTCACTGCACTTGAGAAACAATTAATTAAACCAGTTTCCCATTTATGTTTCCAAAGAACCAATTAGTCAATATGGAGCAGAATTGAATTCTTTCCAGATCTCTTCTTCGCAATGTAGAAATTCACTCACTCACCTCTTTATCATGGCCGCCACTAGTAAGAAGTTTTCCATCCAATAAGAAGTGACAACTAGTAACTTTGACAGAGTTTACTTCTGTAAATGTGAACCCTTGAATCAACTTCAAATTAAAAGGTGAGAGAGAACAATTGGATATGTACCTTTGCTGACATCCATACATCGATCTCTCAAAGCATCTCTAGGGTCTGCATCATCATGAGATATATATTCCACATTATCATCAAGAGATCCATCCTCCACAAAGACTCCACATTATGATCAACTAATTAATCAGGTATTAAGTGTTTCGATCAGAATATATATATATATATATATATAGTCTCAATCTTTTGCAATCAGCTAGTTTGACACAAAAAAATCAAATGGACAAAATTACTTCAGTATTAACATCTTCTGTTCACTCATCAGCAAAAGATTAATAATGCCTGGTAACAATACGACTCTTCATTCTAGAATCAATGGTGCCTTTCTGAATATATAGCTTCTGGTAATCAAGGTGGTCCAAAAAATCTTTTCAAATTATAAACCATGACATAATGAAGGCAAGTATCAAAAAAGTGAAACCAACAATCTAATTAACAACTAATATGTGATGTGAGAGCTGACCAATCTGGATTCTAACCAGAAAATAATAGAGGACCTAAATTAATCATATTGGGGGAGAACTATCCACACCCAGAAACCAAATCAGAAAATTTCTTGCAAAATTTAAACCAAAAAGCCACCAAGGACCATCAGAATCTACGATTTCTCAACATGGGTTATGCAATTACACAAACACAAAGTCTAAAGATTAAGCCTTTTCATCAAAATCACCCAGTTATGAACATTTCGTTTCACAAATCAGATGAACAATCATCAAGAACAACAAAACCCCCAATTAGAATCAGAAAGCAATACCTCTGGCTTGTTGTTGATCAACGACTCTCGAAGCCATTCCTAAATCTTTGATTCAAAATCAATCCTTTCAATCTTTCTCTTTGTGAAGAACAAGAAGAAGAAGCGATTCAGAGAATGAATAAGAATTTGGTGCCGAATGGCCCCCTTTATAAAGCTAGGAAGAGAGAAAAGCACATACGAAAGAGAGAGGGAGGAGAGAGAAAGTGGATCTGGAGGACTCTCTCCTCCGTCACCTATCTCCGACCACCGGGGTGGGCTCACCGTGACCACCATATTCTTCGCATTCCTCTGATGAGTCAACGCCAGGTTGCAACTCGGAGATGAGCCCCAAAGCGATCTCTGCGAATTCGTTTTCTGGGGCTTTGAGGACGTGGTTCGATTAGGACGGGGGAGAGAGAGCAGTTTGGGGGAAGAGCCGGAGAAGGGTCGGGTTCTGGTCGGAGGTGGAGAAGGAAGAAGAGAACGATTCGGTTCAGAGATGGAGGAGGAGAGGAGGTTGGGTGCTGAACAGAAAGGAAAGTGGGAGGAGAGGGATAGAGCTTCGGGGAAGGGCGGGAGAGAGTGAGTGAAGTAAAGTGGGAAAATTTTGTTCCCCGCGTGTACCAAAGTTTTTAACTTAGTCTTTCCGCGTTTTTGAAAATTTTAGAATGAAAATATAGACATCGGTCAACAGTAAAAATCGATGTCAGTAATATGCATAGAAATCGGTATTTGAGGAATCGATGTTAATGACATTTTTTTACATCGCGTGAATTCCTCACCGATGTAATTGTCGTGATGTCTAAGGCCAAAATTCTAGTAGTGCTTGAAAATGTTGCAAGACTTGCATGCTGGAAATGTCATTGTGGAATCGGACTGCTTTGAGGCAGTTTCTGACATTGCCGATTTGCAGGCTATGCATATGGTCGAAGCTGGTATCATAGTTGATATTAGTAGGCCTCATCAAAAAGCCCGCGGATCAAGTGGGCCAATGGAGGCCCGCCGGCCCGTCAAAAAGCCCGCAAAAAACCTGGCCCGGCCCGCCAAAAGCCCGCTAGGCCCGGCCCGTAAAAGCCCTTAAACTATTATATATATATATATGTGTGTTTATATATATATATATATATGTGTGTGTGTTTATATATATATATATATATATATATATATATATATATATATATATATATATATATATATATATATATATTAGATATGTGTGTGTGTGTATTGTGTATGTTTATACACACATACATGTTTATATATATATGTGTGTGTGTGTGTGTGCGTGTGTGCGTGTGTGTGGGTGTGTTTTTATATATATAGATATAGATATAGATATGTGTGTGTGTGTTTATATATATATATGTGTGTGGAAATTCTCATACTTCTATATAAAATATGTGCATATATATTCTAAAAAACAAGTAACAACGGTTGACCAATTCGATCGGATTCGAAAATATGGTGAAATTGGCTAAATTTTTTACCACACTCATAATTTATTGTAATAATCACATTCACCGGTCGGTTTTTTCATTTTATTTGAATTTATAGAAGTTGCTCTTTGGAGTGTGTGATATATAAATATAGGTTTATAAGAGTAACTACGTTTGACCTAGTTGATCGAATTCGAAACGAGAACTAAATTGGCTGGATTTTTTACAACCACCATGAAATATTACAATCTCTCCATCGAGCGGTTGGTTTCTCCAAATTCATCTTCCACTTCAAGGTTGCTTTAGAATGGACCTTAACAATTTAAATGCAATGTATAAGTCATACAACTTTAGGAGGCAAATTGGTATAGACCAACGTATTTGTAATTAAAATTGAAATTTTTATCTTATGTTCATGCATATCCATTGATTGAATATTTACATACGTGATGTGAAAAAATAAGCACGTTTCGCGTTCGTCATGTCATCGGTCAACCAAGAAGACATACAAGTGACAACGGTTGACCAATTCGATCGGATTCGAAAATATGGTGAAATTGGCTAAATTTTTTACCACACTCATAATTTATTCTAATAATCACATCCACCGGTCGGATTTTTCATTTTATTTGAATTTATAGAGGTTGCTCTTTGAGTGTATGATATATAAATATAGGTTTATAAGAGTAACTAAGTTTGACCTAGTTGATCGAATTCGAAATGAGAAATAAATTGGCTGGATTTTTTACAACCACCATAAAACATTACAATCTCTCCATCGAGCGGTTGGTTTTTCCAAATTCATCTTCCACTTCATGGTTGCTTTAGAATAGACCTCAACAATTTAAATGCAATGTATAAGTCATACAACTCTAGGAGACAAATTGGTATAGGCCAACATATTTGTAATTAAAATTGAAAATTTTATCTTATGTCCACGCACATTCATTGATGAAGTATTTACAAAAGTGATGTAAAAAAATAAGCAAGTTTTGCGGTCATCACGCCATCGGTCAACCAAGAAAACATGCAAGTGATTACGGTTGACCAATCCGATCGGATTCGAAACTATGGTGAAATTGACTAAATTTTTAACCACATGTATAATTTATTGTAATAATCACATCCAACGGTCGGTTTTTTCATTTTCTTTGAATTGATAGAGGTTGCTCTTTGGAGTGTGTGATATAAATATAGATTTATAAGAGTAACTGGGTTTGACCTAGTTGATTGAATTCGAAACGAGCACCAAATTGGCTGGATTTTTTACAACCACCATGAAATATTACAATCTCTCCATCGAGCGGTTGGTTTCTCCAAATTCATCTTTCACTTCATGGTTGCTTTAGAATGGACCTCAACAATTTAAATGCAATATATAAGTCATACAACTTTAGGAGGCAAATTGGTATAGGCCAATGTATTTGTAATTATAATTGAAATTTTTTATCTTATGTCCACACATATCTATCGATGAAATATTTACACATGTGATGTGAAAAAATAAGCACGTTTCGCGGTCGTCATGTCATCGGTCAACCAAGAAGATATGCAAGTGACAACGGTTGACCAATTCGATCGGGTTCGAAAATATGGTGAAATTGGCTAAATTTTTTACCACACTCATAATTTATTGTAATAATCACATCCACCGGTCGGTTTTCCTATTGCCTTTAAATTTCTAGAGGTTGCTCTTTGGAGTGTGATATACAAATATAGATTTATACAAAATTAGTGTCTTTAAAAATTTATTTATAAATAAATTGGTGTCTATTTATTCCAAAATTAGTGTCTATATATAAATATAGAATTTTTTTTGGGTACAATATAGACACCCTTTGGTTGTATTTGATTATTATCCAACGAATTTTCAAAGCTTGATTAAAAAATAAATAAAAAATATTGGTGTCTTTAAATATTTATTTATAAATAAAGCCCGCAAGGTCCGGCCTGAAAAAGCTCGCAAGGCCAAGCCCGGCCCGGCCTGAAAAAGCCCGCAAGGCCCGCATTATATGGACGAGCTTGGATCCTTGGATTTACAATAAAACCCGGCCCGGCCCGGCCCGCCATTATTTAAAAATATAGCAAGGCCCGGCCCGGTCCGTTGACGAGGCCTAGATATTAGAGACAGCTTAGAGTCTCTGCGCAATGTTCGAATCAAACATGTATCTAGGTCATGTAATATGGTTGCACATCGGCTTGCTGCCATGGCATATGAGACTAATCATGCAGAAGTGTGACATGATCAAGCTCCTGCAAGTATTCTATGCATTTGTCCCTCACAGAGTCTCTCAAAACTATCCCTTACGTGAGCAAGATTGGACTTAAGATATTCATTTGATTGATCCAAAAAAAAAAAAAAAAAGTTATCTGATGTTGCGAAACCAAAAGAGGCGGCCCAGAAATGTCCTACCTTGGGCCGGGTATACTGATAGAACCGGCAACCCAAAACCCTTGCTCGCGCGAAATCCATAAACAGGGTTTTACGGAACATTGGATTTCTGAGGAAAGCATCACACTCACCTCACCCACCGTTAGGTTGAACAAGAATTTCCAGTCAGTCTTGTTTGTTGTAGACAACGAGCGAACTGATTTCCGGTCAGGTAATCAATTCTCTGTTTTCTTTTTGCGATTTTCAATTTTCGTTTCGTTGCAATTAGGGTTAGCTGTGCTCTTTATGCGAAATTCGGCATCTGTAATTAGAAACACTTAAATGCCCAATTTGTAAAGAAACCAGAGAAGATTAACGACTTTCGAATTTGTGTGAAATTCCGGCGTTCTCTTGTTTTCGTTTGTGTGGAACTCAGAACTAAAATTTGGAGAAATTTGTCGGTCTTCTAAGTGATTTTACAGTGCTTCATTGCATTCTTGGCTTTTAGTTTTATGTGAAATAGTGAAAGTAGAGCTTTGAAAAGCTGGTTTACTTTTATGGCTCGGTAATTGTGGTAGATGGCTTGTAGTCCCTGTTTTATTTATTGCCCCAGCACGCTACCAAATTAGCATTCCAGTTAACAAGCATTTCGTTGTGGGGATATGGTTGCATAGTAGATGAACACATCACCTTGTGCTTTAGGATTGTGTTTTATTTGTTGTATTCTCCGATATTTGTTTATCCATTTAGACGAGTTTTTATCCGGTAGAGTCCTTGAAGTTCTAACTTTAGTTTGTCTCTCAACTTATGTTAGTCAGGAGAAGTCCACTTTTGTGCATTTGCAAATTTCTTGATGGGGCGTAATCTGAGAAATGATTCTGAATCTCCAGTGAGGGACCGTGGGTCTCCTCATAGGAGGAAGAGTCAATCTCGAACAGAGAGATCACCTACTCGACATAGAAAATCCAACAGAGGAAGTTCTCCACCAAGAGAGAAACATTCAAGTCGCCCCAAGTCTCCCAAGCATGCAAGGTCACCCTCTCCTCCTCCTCGCTCTCCTTCTCCCCGGACAAAACGGCTAAGAAGAGCTGAAGCTGGACGAGTGCCTGGGAGAGAACATGAAAGGATCAATGATAGGGGGATCAGTAGGGATTTACAGGAACGTGGTTCAGAGAGAGATGTTGGGAGTGATAGAAAGGAGAGATTGTCGGGAAGGAATGATACCGATGACAAATCTTCAAGACCAAGGCATGGTACTTCTCCATCAGATCGACACCGCAGGAGTAGGCATAGATCTCACTCACCTCAACATGCTGGTGATACAAGAGATGGGGAGAAAGTAATTGAGGGCCGTGGAAGAAATCGTAGCAGAGGGAGTGAGAAAAGCATGCACAGGGAAAAAGGTTCAGATGGGGAAAATGAGACTGAAAGAAGGGAGAGAAGGACAGCAAAAGACAGCACTGGTCATAAGTCTTCAAGATCAAGACATGGGCAGTCGACTTCTCCATTGAATGGACACCACAAGAACAGACACCGAACTCATTCACCTCAACAAGCTGCAGATACCAGAGCCCGTGATGAGGTATCTGGTGATATCCACTCCCCCTTCCATTGCAAAAACTTATTGCCTTGATTTTAATGACGACTGCACGCAAACTGTTTTTCATATTAATGCAGCTTGGCAAAGTTTCTTTGGTAGAGAATTAGTATTCACAACTTCCATAAAACATCTTTTTTTTTTTTTTGGTTTGAGAACTGTGTGTATTGCTTTTAATTATTGTTTAGGAGGCACTCATGTGGGGGTGGTAGTCTGTTTAGGACTACATGTTTTTTTATTTTATTTTAAATGTTTAGGACTTTTTTGGATGGAGCAAAACACAAAATAAAAAATAAATCATAGAGTTTGCATTCATTTTTGGTCAATTTAGTCTGTGATGCTTGTAGTGGTTTACGTTGATTCTTATCTGAAGTGTCTAACTGTAGGTAACTATTTTTCAGGTGCCAGAGTCAAGGGAAGCTGAGGATGGGTGAGTTGATCTTTCAAACATTATATTTACTTTTTAAACAGTTGATTAATCTATGGGTCATCATATGTATTTTTCTTGGATTGCACTTTGATCAAATTAGTTTAGTTACGGAAAAAATAAGAGCCACTAACCTCTATAAGTAGTATGCCCTAGCCTAGTTAACAAAGTAAATCTTCATGCTGTCAAAAGTAATAAAATGTGCATTTTTTTTTAATTTGGTGAATAGTAAGAGATAATGGTCACTGGAAGAAATATTTACCAGATTTTCTCAATACCTTTATAGTTTTGTAATGCTCTGAACATAGTATGGTGTTCCATGTTCCTTCTAATGTATAGTTTTGTACTATGAAATTGCTTGCTCAATTGTACCTCCCCCCCCCCTGAAATTTAAATATTATGTTCAGAAATATAGCGGTTGTCTGTTCAATATTTTGTCCAACTGATAGTGGGCGGAAGACCAATAAGTATGGATTCTGAACCGAATTTGTATAAGAAACTCCATACGTGCATAAGGGTTTGCGTATCAATGAATTGTTGTTTCCCGAAGATGTTGCAATAGGGAACTCAAGAGAACCACTTTGCGGATTAAAATTTCATTTTTAAGTTTAAGGGTCCAAATGCAGCAGTGCACCTCCGCTCAAGCATGGAATGCATGATAGTTTACTAATCTAGTTTCACACAAATATAGGTTACTATTCTTTGGGCAATGTTATATTTTACTTTTTCCTTGCACTCTTTTATTAGGCATGGATATGTCTTTGATAAGCTGTTGGTTGTTTGCTTGAGCAGGATTGATGAGAATGATTCAGTAGCTATGATGAGGGCTGCTGAGGAAGCTTTGGAAGCACAGAAAAAGGTGAGTAGCACATAGCTTGGTGTGGCATCTTTTCTTGACATCATAACTCTCATCTTCTACTTTTGGGTTATTCATGTCAAGTTATTCTCATTGACCATCTGCAAGCTGGGATGGATCTTGTTTATCTATACTTCTTCCAAGTTTCATTACTTTATTGCAAATTATTTGTTCGTTTGGGTGGAAGGCAGCAATTATAGTTACTTTTTGTTCCTTTTGTGACTCAACTTGCAGCAAAAACCTTCATTTGAGCTATCTGGAAAGCTTGCTGCGGAAACCAATAGATTCAGGGGTAAGTCCTAATTTCTTTGTTTTTGAAACAAAATGTTAATTTTCTTCGAACTATATATATATATATATATATATATATATTTTGTTTTGGTTCTTTTTAATTTTTTTTGTCAATGTTTGTGTGACAAAAGAGTGCACTAATCAGAACTCTGGAAAGGTTTACATAGAGTCATACTATTACAAATCTAAATAACCACATCATTTAAATTAGGAAACTAGATCACAAAACATAAACAAACATGGAAACCAAATATTGTTATTTACTCAAACTCCTAATTACAAGATTGTTCTCTCTCTCTCTCTCTCTCTCTCTTTTATTTTTCACTTTTCTTTTCCTGACAGTTTCCCTTAAGTTGGACCACAGATGATAATCATAACTCTGGAGTCTGGGACATAGTTAAGATTTGTGTGACCTTCCATGTCTCTTAAAGCCTTGATCTCAGTACTCTTTAATCTCGACGGGATTAGGACATCAATTTGTCTCATTTAGATGAACTTATGAACTTGGATCTTGATGCTCCTTACAAAAAGCTGACCAGAAATACTACATTACACCTGAGCATCACAAGCCTAGACACCAGAGTATACATGTTCTTTTGGGTCCAAAAGTGTTGGGGACAGCTGTTATCCTGGGGCATGGTAAACTTTAGTGTATAAATATTAAAAACCAGAAAACTTTCAACCCATCAAACTCAACAACCCAAAACAACCTCTATGTTGAATGTAATCAGTTCAGCAACCACATACAAATATTGCAAATATGCAGCACTCAAACAACGGTTAACCTAGCAGCAAACATTACCAAGATTGCATTTGGATCAGGATCTTGCTGAGCATCTGCAATTTTGAAATGGGCGTCAAACTACCAAGACCAAACAACAAGATATGACTGGCAGAAGAGTTGACAACAGAACAAGAGACATCGTCCAGAATGATCCGAAGATGGCAACATGTCAACTAGACTGGTGATGTGTCTCTAATACTCCAATTCCATGTTGAGACGGGGGAAGAGAATGAGATTGATTATAACTAAAGATTTAAATAACGAATAGCCCTAGTCATAATGATAAACTAGTGACAACCAAATTACTTGAGGAAACTAGGTCACACCTTACAAACTAGGCAACCAATTCTTACACTTGAATTTGGTTCCATTCTCCAACGGTTTGTACATGTGCAATGTAGAGACTGGATTTTCTTTATAGTGAAAGTTAAAAGCAGATGAAAAATAAATTTTAAAATAGTTGTTATTTTCCAGGTATAACACTATTATACACTGAGCCAGCAGAAGGACGGCCACCTCATGTAAAATGGCGCCTTTATGTTTTCAAGGGTGGTGAAGTTCTTGATGGCAAGTCTCTTGAAACTTGATACTGGAAGTTATCTGATTTTTTTGTTGATTTTTTGTTTTTTTTGTTTTCTTCCTCTTCCTTCCTTCCTTCCTTCCAACTGATATATACTGATAACTGTTTTTCCATCTTACTTATGCATCTAATTTCTCCTACTTAAAAATGTCTTAACTAAAAAAATGATGTATTATTTGGTTTTCTGCTGAGTTTCTGGACCAGTCAAGTTCTTAAGTACTATTTTGCTGGCTAGAATTTCAAACTTATATCTTTTACTCCTTTTGTGATGACTTAGGTTTCGGTGATTTTCTATAGTTTTAAAAGCCCTACTGCATGTTCATTGCTTATGTCATTTTCCTGCTCAACTTTCTGAATATATACTGATAACTGTTTTTCCATCTTACTTTTGCATCTAATTTCTCGTACTTACAAATTTCTTAACTAAAAAAACGATGTATTATTTGGTTTTCTGCTGAGTTTCTGGACCAGTCAAGTTCATAAGTACTATTTTACTGGCTAGAAGTTCAAACTTATATCTTTTACTCCTTTTGTGATGACTTAGGTTTCGGTGATTTCCCATAGTTTTAGAAGCCCTACTGCATTTTCATTGCTTATGTCATTTTCCTGCTCAACTTTCTGAATTCAAGTCTTTTGGCATCTATTCATGATGATTGAAAATTTTTGCTGAATTCTGGTTGTATTCTAAGTTGTACATATAATTTTCAGATCCCATTAAGATACATCGGCAAAGCTGTTACCTTTTCGGGAGGGAAAGAAGGGTGGCAGACATCCCTACAGATCACCCGTCCTGCAGCAAACAACATGCTGTTATACAGTTTCGGTGGGTCCATAAGTTGCCATTTTATTTGTGCATTTATGTTCTGAGTCAGTAGTTAATTTTTTTATTTAAATTTTCCCATCATGGCAGGCAAGTAGAGAAGGAGGAACCTGATGGTACATTGTCAAAGGAAGTAAAGTAAGATGAATATAATTTGTGGTTAATTCCATTAATTGAGGAGTCATTGTTTCAAATCTCATACCTAACTTCTTTCGTGCGCTATTGTAGGCCTTACATAATGGACCTTGGAAGCACAAATAAGACCTTTGTTAATGTAAGTGGCTCATATTGATGTTTTGTGTATGTGTATATCTTTTTTTTTTTTTTTTTTTTCCCATTAGTAGCAACATACAAATGTCAGTTGTTTGCAGGAAGGTGAGATTTGGCTGTATATGCAGGAATTTAGTTTTAACATTTCCTTTTCCTTTGCAGGAAAGTGCAATTGAACCTCAGCGATATTATGAACTGATGGAAAGAGACACGATCAAATTTGGTAATAGTAGGTAGGTCACTGATGAATGAATATCCGAAGTGAGATTTTGTGATGCAGAGATTGCCATTTTCCAGGACAGCAAAAGAAGTTTTTGGTTTTTTTTTTTTTTTTTTTTTTTTTTTTTTTTTTTTTTTTTTTTGTCTTGAATGAACTATTCTTAGTCTCTGTGCTTTATCCCTGGTTGTTTGATGTTATGAAACTTGCAGTTGAATGCTCATTTGGTTTGGTTCTTAAGGTCTCTATTTGGATTTAGTCGAACTATTCGTTTCAGAAACCTATCTAATTAATTAAGATGGTTGAGGTTAATGTTCAGCTAGGGATCTGGAAGATGGGGGGTTCATTTTGTGTTTGGGTAGTTGTACATGGATACAAACTAGACTTTTAGATGGAGTAAAGCTAACCGGAATCTCAAATGGAGAAATATGCTCATGGATACAAATTGGAACATATAAACAGTCTAGGAGTTGTATTTCATAATTTCCTCCCAGACATGAGGCTTAGAAGTATTGCCTAACTAAAGAACCTTTAGGTTTACTGCCCTGATTCTTGTTTGCTGTTTCTGATATGATCTGGAATCCTAGCTGTTTTTCTATTATTGACAACATTCTTATAATTTGGTTTTTGCAGCCGAGAGTATGTGCTACTGCACGAGAATTCTATGGATTGATGGCTTCAATTGGGCTTGCGCTAAAGTGCCACCCTCCTTGACTTTTGGAATATGCCGGATCACAGATATATGGACACATTTTCTGTTTGTTTCTCTTGGCTAATCAGTTTATGGAAATGACTTGATTTCCTGAATGCCATCAATTCCGGATATTTTTCTTTGGATGTGAAAAGAGAATGGTGTTTTTTATCTCATCTGTTTATCATGATCCGAATGCTTATCTAGATGCAAGTGCAAGTCTACGCAGTTCAAGGTAAACCGATGAGGACTGCATTACAAACCAGTAAATATTAGAGTTGGTCGCATCACTAGGTATCACCATTTTCTTTTATATCACTGGAGGACATTGATTAACACCATCTGTTTGGTTTGTCGCTAGTAACTGAAATTGCACTGTAAATTCAGTTAACTAATATATCGGTTCGATTTGGTTTTGGTTAATTTTAACCCTGTTAACATTGTTGATTTAATTCTTATTTCTAATGAAAATTTGCATTTCTTCAATTGTCATCATATATATAGTAATTATTCAAGCAACATCAATATCCACAAATTCAATGTAAATCGAAAAATACACAACAAAAGAATAGATATGAATATACTATAACTTATTCTATAATTTAAGCAAATGAAATAACTACAATTAAATTTAGGGAAAATGATCATTTACTCAATTTTGGGGTTAATTAACCCCATTTATCCAAACACTCTAAGAGATTGCCTACTTTCTCAAATACTCTAAGAGATCATTTCCTTAATACCCAATTAAGTATTTTTTTATTCCTTTTTATTTATTTTTGGGGCAATTTTGCCTTCTCCTTCTTTGTCACTTAGAGAGAGAAGTCATCAGAGACCTTTGCCGGACTCTGGTGACCAGTGGCCGGCCGCGGACTTCGGCGACCGGTGACCAGAATAAGTGGAGTAAGTGGGCAATTTTTAGGCTAAAATCGGGTAAGTGGTCACGGCCCCTTTAATTTAAGTTACAACTCGAAGAAATTAAAAAAATAGCAATAGTTTTTATTATTATTTTTTAAATCCTTAGCCCACCCCACCCTTATATATGTCTGTAAGGACCGAATCCATGACCTTATAATGTTAGAATTATAAGTACCAACTGAAAACCATACTGCAAGCATCGATTTGGTTTCTGTTAATTTTTATTGATTCGGTATGATTTCTCAGTTTTTGGTTCTAAAAATTACACCCCTTTGGAGAGATTAATAACCGGCACAAGCGGGGTTAAGGGAGGGAAGGTATGAGTGAAATTGGGTTAGGTGTGGATGTGGTCCTTTATTTTTGTTGTGTTCTAATTCCTATCACTTCCAAATAAAGATGTGATAACTAGGAGGAATTAGCTACGTTAGGCTACTCGGACAAGTACAAAGTACGTCGACATTCTAAATTTCTAAGATCAGACCTAACTCTGATTTCTAGCTATAATCACTTCTTTTTTGCAGACCCTTCAAGAGAACGCTGAACACTTTTGCAACATGAGACTCTGTAGATAACTTTGTACGTACATTGGGAGTACTCTTTGTCACGATTATTGTAGATTTTTTTTTGATTTTTTTTTTGAGAAGAAATAGAATGCATTAATAACCAAAAAAATTACAACGCATTGGAATAAGCTCTATAGTGGCAGGAGGACTTTAAGCAGCGATTCTTGCCCTCGTCTCTTGCTACTGACTGGGATACTATACTGGACCGGTTGTAGTATCAACACCACAACACATATTCCTACCAAGATCTATAGTTATGGGTCCGTCACTAAGAGTAACATCCATGAACTGAAAGGGTCCAACCCCTAACCAACTTTTTCGCCCATAATCCCAGGCTACAATGAAAAGTAACTAATCCCAAGTGTCACGATATGACATTGTCACCAACATCCAGACGAACCACTTCAGCCTCTTCGACACCGTGTCCATAAACCGCTAGACCATGTGCAAGAGAAATCCACCATTCCGTTGATAACCAAAAAGCATCGAACTTATAACATACAGTTCCCGGGAGTAACACCATAGAGATGGCACCACATGCAGCAGGACCAAAACCTCCAAACCCTAGCTTAATTGAGTAGGGACTTATTTGACCTAGCCAAAAACCTGAAAATAAAACCCTAATAAAAAACTGAAAAAAGCTACCATGATCGATCAACAACTCAGGCGTCACCACCTCCAACAGCCCAATGACGGCCACCAGCTCACTGCACAACCATTGCCCTATTAGACTTAGCCACCTAATATCCAACCAGCCGTTGATGACTGACCAAGCACTGTCTCCATACATCATCCCAAACCCAAACCCATGACCCAATTTTAGACCCCATGCCCACAAAGCCACCAACCACCGCCACGCACCATGAACCCAGTCAAGATTGCCACAGATCTCGTCAGGCGTCAACCAACATCCCAAAAACACCTCCACCTCTGTGTAGCCACCATAAACCTAGAGTCATCCACCTCCACCATCTCTGATGTATCCCACCACAATCATGTTGATCATCGACGTTCTACCAGACATAACCACCATATCGAATAGGGATGGACCCAACCAGATCACACCGCCCCAAAGCCGTCTACCGCAGGTTCGAAAGCTTGGTGAACCGATCCATGGCATGTATCCACACTCAGATAACCACCTAGCCCACACCAGATCTGCTCGAAACAACTAGCAATACCAGCAGCGCCGCCCCCAAAGAATGAAGGCAAACCATGCCAAAACAGCCAAGCCTTTCATAACAACTATGACCCCAACAAATGAAAAGAACAAAAGAACCAGAGGCCCGTCCAAGCTACACTCATCTCATGCCGGCGAGGCAGACACCATCGCTGGCACAGAGGGGCCATCGAACAAGCAGTAGAAAACCTTTCGAAAACCCATGATACGCTCAAAGTAAGCACTCAATTTAAACCCTTAATATGTAATCGTTTATAGCAAAAGAAAGTAAGTGATAGTTCAACGCCGGGGATTGATGGTACACTTAGCTTTCTCGTTGTACCTAAAAAGAGAAAACAAAATAAAATGTTAGAAATCTATAAACAAAGAAAACAAAAACAATAGGGGGGTTTTGAAATTCAACGTAATTTAAAGAGAACAAAGATTATTTTAGAGGTTGTGAATGATGATGATGAGTACTAGGGACTACTTTTATCCACCACTAAACATGTTCAAGTCCAATTATATTCCCTAAGATCAATTACTATGTCATGAGAAGATTTCAACTGGCAAACTAAGTTAAAAGCAAACAAAGTCCACACATGCCTTTCCTTTACTACTTAAGCAAGATAGAAGTACCATTACCAAGCCTTTTAAACATGAAATCAAGGTATAAAAAGTTATCCCATATATCAACAACATATTTAATGCATTAAGAACATGTGAAAGTTTGGTCAAAAATGGAATCAATGAACGTACAAAGAAATTTGTCTAATCAATAACCCGAACCATATGATTTTAACTGTTGCTCATAGCTTTTACTACTTGTGAATTAAGTTTCAAGACTATTAGGTGAATTGTTAACTTAATCCTAGCGCCAACTACATGCGATTACTTTAAGTTGCGCACCACATGTAGACCTGTAAATGGACTGGATTTTGACTCCGACCCGCTCCGAATCCGTGGCTGTTGGACGGGTTTGGATTGAAAATTTTGATCTGTTGATCCGTTAATGATCCGAATCCGTTAACCCGTTTATTTAACGGATCAAATACGGATTTAGGTCGAAAATTTTGATCTATTGATCCGAATCCGTTAACCTGTTTATTTAACTGATCAAATACGGATTTAGGTCGATTCGATCAGTTTTCATAATAATAAAATATTATTTTTTATTAATACCTTATTATTTAAAAAAAAATATAAAATATAAAATATTGAGAATTTCTTAATTCAATTTTTTTTTTTGCAAAAACCTAAGGGACGATCTTCGTAAACAGAGTCCATCAGTCCATCACCCAAGAAGGATTATTGATAAA
Source organism: Rosa rugosa (assembly GCF_958449725.1). Lineage (NCBI taxonomy): Eukaryota > Viridiplantae > Streptophyta > Magnoliopsida > Rosales > Rosaceae > Rosa > Rosa rugosa. The sequence goes on from NC_084821.1 coordinate 45,607,234, forward strand.
GGCTTTGTTTAGTTTACCAAAAAGCTAAGAAGGTTGTAGAAGCACAATTAATCTCATACACATCTCCTGACGTCTCTCTTAATTTATTGGGTGTAGGGAATATTTTGATAATGTAATTCGACTTTCGGTGATACTCTTCATGTTGTTTTAATATTTTATTAATATTTTATGAGGTATCATGATATAAATTTAATATTACTATTTAAAATTATAAACGGATCGGGTATCCGTGAATCCGGCGGATACGGATTTGGATCAAGCTATCAACGATCTGCTGGGTTAACGGAGCAGGTTTGGGTTGAATTTTCATTTATTAGTAAACGGATTTGGATTTAGGTCGATCCGCTCCAAATCCGGTCCATTTACAGGTTTACTCACATGTCATCTTGCTAAAAATTCTTCTTTTTAATTCTCACATGTAAAACATGCGTAATTGTCCTATTTTCTCTCATTTACTCCAAAAAAAAAGAAAAAAACAACTAAAATGATAAAACAAAGTTAAAACTGTAAAATAAGAGAAATAACAAAACATAATAAAAGAAGGACTAAATACTGTTTAGTCCTTGAGGTTTTGATCAAAAAACACTTCAGTCCCTGACCTCTGAATTTCACACGTTTAGGGCAAGTTCACAGGGCATCCTATTGCCCGGGCACCACGTCAAAAGCAGGAAAAAACTTGACCCAGCTCACTATTCACCTTTCCACCGGGCTTGGGGCAAAACAACAGTGGGAGGCCCAGGTCACGAACTCGGGTAGGAGGGTGACCGAGCCCGTGACCCAGGATGCCAGCGTGGCCCAAAAAACTGACGCTCGGGGAGACGCGCCGCGGGGGGAAAGTGAAGCGCAGTTTCTTGTCGTCTAGCGGGGACAACGCCTGCAGGCGCGTAGCGCCGTTTTTTTGTCGTCTTCTGGCGTGCTGCGGCGACGTGGCGTGTAGCCGTTGGGCTACTTTGCAGATTTGAATGCAACGGTCCACAGATCTGGACCGTTGCTTATGAAACTGAAATGCATCTGACGGCTGACATTCCAAAATCGATTTGCAGGGGTTAAAAAAAAAAAAAAAATACCGTTAGATTTCAACGGTAACAAAAAAAAATATAACCACAATTTCCTATAAATACCTCACCTCCTATTTTACTTCTCACACCAAAAAAATCATCTTTCTTCCTCAAAATTTTTTGTTCCTTCTCCTCATAGCTTTCATACTCTACAATTTTTTGATTCCAATATGAGTGTACGAGGCAATACGATTGTCCAACCCGTAGGAAATCCAAGTATTGACGGGACACGTTGGCAGACTATTGAAGACATTCAATTGTGCAAGTCTTGGAAGGCTGTTAGCCAAGATCCGGCAATCGGTACGGATCGAAGAAAAGATGATCTATGGATAGAGGTACGCCAACACTATGCCGAACATTGGGATGGATATGTCCGAACATTGCAAGCTTTTCAAGGGAGGTGGAAAACCTTGAAAGTCGAACTTTATGCTTGGCATTGTGCGTTAAGGCAAGCGAAATTGTGGTACAAGAGTGGTGCGAATATGATTGATGAGGTATGAATTTGTAGTGTAACACGAATATTAATTTTTATGATTCTTTTAGTGTATATTAAAATTTAATTAGTTGATACATCTTACTTTAAATTATTTGTTGAAATATTTTGTTGATAATTATACTTTAAATTATTAGTTGATATATTAAAATTTAGTTGATAATTATACTTCAAATTAGTACTTCATAATCATACTTTAGACTTCATTTTATTTAAATTATACATTATAGTCACCTTATATTTAAATAGTTGATACATTGTACCTCGTTTATATTTGTACTAATAGATTTATACTTTTTTGTTTAAATTAAATAGGTACGTCAAGCACAAGATTTGTGGAGAGCTGCGATGACCAAATCGAAAGGAAAACCAAAAAAAGGTGATTTCATTAGTTTAGAATGTTACGAGATTGTTAAGGGGTTTCAACAATTTGATGACATTCCAAACCATTCCTCTTCGGCTGGAGGAACCTCCAGGGGAGGAACTGAACCGATGCACACACAACAATCCGTTCCTGATTCTCATGTCCAGTTGGACATAGATGCAGATGAGGTAAACGCCGATGCAACTCCCAATCCTTCGGTGAGGCCTCAAGGAAAGAAGGCTGCCAAAGAAGCTCTTCGGAAAGGAAAGAAAGCATCTAATGATTCCAGTCCTCTGACAGCCGCTGTGGAGACTATATCAACCAACCAAACATCAATGCTGTCTGCCAAGGAGAAACGTGATGAGGAATATGCTCGACATCTCCGTGACCAACAACAACGAGATTATATACGCTTGCAATTGGATATTCAAGATCAACAATTCAAAAATCAAGAGAGGGAAGAGCGTATTATGGAGATGGACACAAGTAAGATGACGCCAACCAAAAAGAATTACTGGCAAAGAAAACAAAAAAAAAATTGCGGAGAAAGAAGCTGAAGATGCAACCCGTGGATCTGGCTTCCCACAACCACCATTCACCGGTGGATATTATCCACAACCTCCTTTCCCCGGTGGCTATCCACAACCTCCTTTCCCCGGTGCATATCCACAACCTCCTTTCCCCGGTGGGTATTATCCACAATCTCCTTTCCCCGGTGGCTTCCCACAACCACCATTCACCGGTGGTGTCCCTTCCCCACCTTTCTCTTCGGGTGAATCCACCAACCCCAACCATATGGATGACCCCACAAACACAAATTGGATTCCTAATGAAGATGAGGATTAGGAAAATTAGGGAGTTATATATTTTAAATAATTGTATTGTTATGATTCCAATGCTTGGTTTTTCACTTATGTAATATTAGATTGATGAAATGAAAATTTATTTGTCCATTGCCAATACAAATGAAAAGCTAAATGAAACCACACAAACATAATTAAAAACATAAAAACTAAAGTAGAAACCACAAAAACATAATTAAAAACATAAAAACTAAAGTAGAAACCACACAAACATAATTAAAAACATAAAAACTAAAGTAGAAACCACACAAACATAATTAAAAACATAAAAACTAATAGAAAACACACACAAATAGCAGATCTAGATACTCCTATTGCCTTGAAATTCCCAAAAGTGTTGAATGATGTCTTCCTGAAGGTTGGAGTGACTGTGCTCAGATCTAATTTTTGGTAGCGGTCCATGAATCCGTTCATATGATGAGCATCTCTACCAACAGGATCAAAGTCTCTACCGGTTGGTCCCTCCCATACCTCAGCAATCCTGGGCCTCATATTGTTATCCTCCTCATCATCGGACTCCAACTCATCATCGCTGTCTTCAGGTCGTTCATTTTCGACAATCATGTTGTGTAATATAATACACGTCAACATAATGTATCGAAGGTCCTCTTTATGCCACCCACGAGCAGCTCCTCTAACAATGCCAAACCGTGACTGTAATATACCAAAACATCTCTCTACATCTTTCCTATACCCCTCTTGAGCCTTTGCAAACTCGATTTCCTTGGGGCGTGTAGGATTTCGAACAGTTTTCAAGAAAGTCGCCCATCGAGGATAAATACCGTCGGCGAGATAGTACCCTAGATTGTGAGCTCTGTTGTTAACTTGGAATTGGATCAGAGGTGCTCTACCGGCGGTAAGCTCATCAAACAACGGAGACTTTGCCAAGACGTTCAGGTCGTTGCATGCCCCGGGCATTCCAAAGAATGCGTGCCAAATCCAGGTGTCGTAAGATGCGACTGCTTCCAGGATGATAGTGGGGATCTGTTTCCTACCACTATATTGTCCAGCCCAACCTGTCGGACAATTCTTCCATTGCCAATGCATACAGTCGATGCTCCCAATCATTCCTGGAAAACCTCTCTTCTCAGCTTTGGCAAGAAGTCGTCTGAGGTCGGCTGCAGTAGGAGCGCGGAGGTATTCTGCTGAGTAAAGATCAACAATTCCTCGTGTAAAGTGCTGAAGGGCTGCGACGGAGGTGGATTTCGCCATCCGACAATACTCAGCACATTGATCTGCCCCTGCACCGTAAGCAAGCATTCGCAAGGCAGCTGTCATCTTCTGCTCCGGAAGCAGTCCGACTTTGCCGGTAGCATCTGACCTTTGAACAAAGTAACGATCATACTGGCAAAGGTCAGTAGATATACGCATGAAGAGATTGAGACTCATCCTGTAACGTGTTCGGAAATCCGGATCTTTGAACACTGGCCGGTCGACAAAGTAGTCGGCCAACATACCTTTGCCCCTTTCTTCTCTAAATCGTTCCTCATTTGGTGCACGACCCGGATGAGAACCGCGCCCTCGGTGTTGGTTTCCAGATTCTTCTGCGACTGCAGCCATGACAATGGCGTTAGTGGCCATCATCTCTTCATCATCTTCATCCTGAGACCGTCGAATTTGATCCCACAAATTTTTCATTGCAACGAGGGAAATTTAGGAAATATGTAATGCTAGAGATATGAAAAGAGTGAAGGTTTGTTAAGCTCGGATGGTGTGTGTATGTAGTGAAAACATCATGTCTATTTATTGAAATTTTTCACACATAAAAGTGTCGGTGGGTTATCACTCACTCATTTCAAAAAATTTGTCGTTGGTGTGCATGTGATGAAAGTGTCGGTGGATTTTTAAATATTTTCACACTTTTCAAAAACTTGTCGGTGGAGTAGAAAAAAATTTCACACTTTTCAAAAACCCCAACGGTGGTGTACATGATAAAAGTGTCGGTGGAGTTTTAAATATTTTCACACTTTTCTAAAAACTTGTCGGTGGAGTTAAAAAAAATTTCACACTTTTCAAAAACTTTGTCGGTGGTGTACATGATAAAAGTGTCGGTGGAGTTTTAAATATTTTCACACTTTTCAAAAACTTATTCGGTGGTGTATATGGGATAAAAGTGTCGGTGGAGTTAAAAAAAAAAAAAAAAAAAAAAAAAAAAGAGTGTCGGTGGACATATAATTTGTCTACCAATAAAAATTTCTTTGATTGCATTTTCAAATTGTTTATCAATACTATTTATTTACATCATACATTTCTCATTTTCCAAAAAAAAATTAATAAAATATTCGATGAACAGTAACTGACTGGTGACCCTGACCCAACGGGTGGAAGCAAAGATCCAGTGGCAGTGAATAGTTTCCTGCCCTGGTGCCCTGGTGACCGTGACCTGGTGACCCAACGGGTGAACTTGCTCTTAGTCCTCGTACTCCGAAATTTAGGATCAATAGGTCCACTCCGTCTAATCTCTCGGTTAAGTGGGTGACCTGGCACACACGTGGATGCCAACTAAGAGCTAAGTAAGCCGGATGGATGGCAAATTCTTCATTATGCCCCTGTCGTTTTTTGCGATCGATTAGGACCCGATCCCTAACCCATTCTCCCAAAATAGCCCTAATTATCAAAATCATCGATCGAGCTCTCTCATCTCCTAATCATGCCTAACCCACAAAATAAAAAACCCCAAAGTAAGAAAAAGGAAAAATTTTCTGAATCGGGGGACTGAACCTCAATTCCACGCATTTTGAAGCAGTAGAAGAAGCTGGATATAGAGGTGGCGACATTGCTAGAGACGACGGCGATGTTTGGGTTCCGATAGTTGAAGACAGCGAGCAAGTGGATATAGTGAGTTTTCTTTCCATTTTGAACAACATGATGACGAATTGAACTAATTGACGAACTATTTGGATGGTTTCCAGTTTTAAGGTTTTGAACAAAAATTGGGGGTTTCTTTCGGGGTGGTATGTGGGTTGTTTTTCGGTAGTTTCTGTGTTGTTTCTGATATTTTTGTAAAGGGTTTTGTGTTGGAATGGAAGTTTCGAGTTCTAGGGTTTGAAAATCGAAATTGGGTTTTATGGATTTCTGGGTTTCTGAGTTTAGGGATTTCCACACTATTTTAGGTTTGTGGTATTTGTGAACATGGTTACTTCAAGTTCAGTGTGTTGTGTATTTAAGTGCTTCAAATTTGTGGAGTGTTTGTTGAGAAGGTTGGGTTTAGCTTTTAATATTGTCGGAGTTGTGGGTGAGTTTTCTGCTTTTACTTTTAATATAGTACTGAAAGCGCTGAAAGTGGTCCATTAGAGGCAGTAAAGAAATATTTTTTTGTCTTTGTCTCCCATGTGTGAAGAATGGCATTTCTGGTTCTAAACAATGTTTGAAAGTGGGTATGTTTGTCTTTTACCTCTTTATGGAGGCATTCACTTTGCACATTTGTGTTTTGGTTCTTGCATGCATAGTGGCTAGGGTTTAATTTGCAAGTTTATTTTTGTTTTCTTGCTTTAGGAGTTAGCACTAATGTTGTTGTAATCCTTATGTAGCTCACCCCGATTATTTCACCATAAAAGTGTACCATGGAGGCTGCATACAGAAGGAGTGTTATGTTGGAGGGAAGTTTGACTACTACGATAATGTAGATAAAGATCGGATGTCATTGGTGGAGGTAGATAACATGGTGACGCAACTTAACCCGGCTTATGGACAGCAAAGAATCGACTATTGGTATAGGATAGGCGATGAGCATGATACACTTATGAAACTGGATACAGATGAGGATGTGGTTGTCATGTGCAGTTCAGTATTGGCATGGAGGCTTATCATACTGTACTTGGACCATGTGGAGCTTTATGAAGTATTCGGGGATTCAGATGACGATGTATTCATGAACAAAGATTTCTTCTTCAGTCAAGGTGGTAAGAGTGGTGTTGTTATAGAAGAGCTTCCTGACTCGCCAAGAAAGAAGAGTGGTGTTGTTATAAAAGAGCTACCGGATGAGCCCAGACCACATTCAAGCAAAGGATTTGTGATTAGAGAGGTTGAAAACCGTGTACCAACTCAAGCAAGCCAAGCTGGAGGTTTGGATCCAAAAGATAAGAAAACAGCTTATAGAGTACCATTCCAGTGGGAAAAAACCTTCAAAAGGTGACCAACAAGCATCAAGTGGTTGGGGCTAGTCAAGTATAGGACAAGGGAGTAGTGGTATTGGTTCAACAAGTGGTGTGCAAGGGTCAGGGTGGGTTCAGGGGACAAGTGGTAGATGGTGAGAATTTTGGTCTACATGATATAGATGTGTTGGACTATCTTCAAACCTTTGGTGGTGGTGAGGCTGATGTGGAGATTGAGGATGTTGGATTTGCACAAGGGGGCAGTGAGGAGGCAGCTTCAAGTGAGGATGAGGATTATGATCCTCAATTTGATGATGAGGATTATGACCACTATGGAACTGAGGATGAAGATTGGTTGGAAGAAGCAGGTATGGAGGCAGCTTCAAAAGGCAATACTTCAAGGGTGGGATCAAAGGGTCAACAGTCAACAGTGGAAGAGGATTTAGGGCACTTTTCTGATGATGAGGATATGTCTAGGGAGGATGGTTCAGATGATGAGCAGCTGCAATATGCCATTAATTCTGATGGAGAGTTAGAGGATGTGGGGATTGAATTCAACCCTCTAACTGATATCAAAAAACCAAAGTTTTGCTTGGGAATGAAGTTTCACTACAAAAAAAAATTCAATTTGCCACGGCGCAAGGCCGTCACCGAAAGCCAAATTGCCGTCGCAAAAGACCAACGGCGACGGCAATGTCGCCGATGTCGTTGGTGGCGTCGCCATTGCTATTTGCGACGGCAATTACGCTGTCGCATGAATTTTGGCGACGGTATTTATGCAGTCGCAAAGAGTAATGGCTACGCCACCTACAAGTTTTCCGTCAGGTCTTTGGCGACGACAACAGTGCCGTCGCAAAGTGCATATCATTGATAAAAAAAAAACCTGGCATGCAATTTTGCATACCAAATTAATATCTTTGGAGCAGAAGAAGCCAAATAATAAATTTTATATAAAATGCACCAAAACATGAATACCAGATTCAAATACATATATAGCTGATAAACATGTTTGATCACTTGAACAACACTTATCATCAACCAAAGAACAAAAGAAAACTAGAAAGCGTGCCCGCGCTTTGCTGCGGATAGGCTATCTGATAGTGGAAGTTGACATGGATCACAATATGTTCTCAAGCTGCTTGACATTCACAGATTCGTCAAACCTGGATAATCAACCAGAGAATTAGACTTGTAGAAAATGTGAATCAGAAGAGTATGATGAACTGTAAATGTATATTTATTTTGCCAATTGAAATGTAAACTGTTGCCAAGAAATAAAATAAAGTGAGATGTGTTTGCTGCCTAGCTAAGGCGATAATTTAACTGCTGAAATTTGCACTTTAGAATTGAAAATTGGTTTTTGTCAGCAAGAAACACAATACTTACATATATGAATGGATCTTCTATGAAAAGTCCGTATGCAAAGAAAGAGAGACTGATCAAGAAGGTTGCAGGAGAAAGATAGAATGGCATGAACTCGATGCTCCTTGTCTTGATCACTAATTTATGAAATAATGGATATATGTTAAATCACATGTGTGGTAAATGTGAAATTAAAGCAACCCAGAAATTGCAGTGTCTGAAAGCAAGTTAAAAGTGATCTGTTAGCAGTGAAGTAAACATTGAGATAAGTGAAAAAACACTTGAATATCTGATAAATATTTGCCTTCCATCATAGTGTAAAACTCTTAAGCTCACAAAGACTATTTATTTGTTTTGAAAATTCTGGTATTAGTTTTGCCTAACAGTAACTAAAGCAAGGCAGAGAAATGCCTATCTCGGGAAAGAGCTAACATGAGAAATGAAGTAGATGCCTTTGATCAGTCATACCTGCTTTCTAACATGCTTATGGTAGTCTGGATTGCGAAAAACTTATCAGCTATTGCTCGAAACTGCAGCATGTTAACTCAGTATATTACAAATCATAGGTGCAGTATGTTTGACTTTTGTGTGCAAATTATTTTGTATTACTCTGCCTATGGCTATAGTCGCTATACCTGGCAATTTGCATCACCCACAATTTGTAGCTCAGATAGATCATAGGTAGCCAACCTGAATAAATAAACAAACATTACTATCTAGTATATTCCAAATTTATGTTTATTTTTCTGCTATACTATCAGCCAGTATGAACCCAAGTATTAGACCAGTTGCAACAACCAGAGATCCCTCATATGCTTCTTTCCAGTAGACCAAAAAACAGTGATTGCATTTTATTACAATAAGGCATGACATTCTTGCTTAAAGCTATTAGCTGACATAGATAGATATGGTGTAAACTCTTCTATAGAAAGGATTCAAATTAAGTACTATCACTGATACAAATCAAATCACGTTTCATATAACTACTATTCTTCAATTAGGAACTGAAAGTTTACAAATTAAAAGCGATTTTCAGACTAATCTCAGTAAAAAAAAAAAAAAAAAATAGCAAAGACCCTTTTAGCAATTATATGAGAACTTGAGAAGTCAACCCATCCAATAACAAAGAACAAATGAATGAATAGAAAAATCTATTATCACAGGGAACAAAGTTTTCGACATCAATTGATTAATCTACGTAGAAAGACGAAGGTAGATAATTTTGTAATTGAAATCAATTGATTGTATGAATGGGAAATTTTACCCAGTCTTCGATGATGTTGATTGTGATGGATAAGCCTGATATTGCGTAACAGTAGATGGTGACTTTGATGGAGGCTTCTCTTATTGGAAAGTAGCTGGAGATGTCGGTTTTATACACAGGGATTCAGAGCAAAAATGTAATCCGAGAGTGAATCCCTTTTCAACACTGTATGTCTCTACTCCAAATTTTTGAAAGGGAATACTTATTATCATCCTGCAAACTAAAATACTTTTTTAGGATCTTAAGGTTGAAGATCAAAAACGAAAGCCTGCAAAAAGAGTTTCAATAAAATTCAAGTCTAAACTTTTCTACTATGTTACAGAGAATGTCCAAACTTAAAGTCTCAAACTTTCAATCACAAAGCTTGATACTTGATTCTAGTATGTGATTTTATATAGCCAATAAAATCAGTAAACCAAATTTGTTTGATTAAGGACCTTGAAGATTGTAGAACCTACTATTATGCTAGACCTATTCAACAAAAACAGAACAGGAAGTCAGGAACACCAAAAGCTTATTACTATCATTCAAAAACAAAACAATGAGCTACTGAGTAGTGACACAACCAATGCAACCAAAAGCACAGTATACATTTAAGCAATTTCAGCAAAACTGAGGAGTGAAATTTATATAACTTCCGTATTTTCCTTAAGAGACTAAGCACCAAAATGAACCCAGAGCAAGCAGCAAAGGATAAAGTAATATGCGTATAAATCCCTAAATCAAAAACTACAAATTTAGATCCAATACATATCCCACATCAAAAATGAAAGAGTTGAGGTTTTCACCATCTACCCTGCTAAATTATTGTCTTTATCTCTATTTGCAAACACCATTGATGCCAAATCCAAGCAATTTAACAGCATTGGGGTGGCTAATGTGAGCTTCTGCTTGCCCACCTTTCCCAATTAAGTTCTCTGCCAAGTATTATACAAAGACAACACAATAAATTAACCAAGATACCAAGAGATGAAATCAATCCCGCACCTAACTGCAGTGAAAAAAAGAATTTTGCTAAGACTGTTTATATACATTAACATTTCCAAACGCATAAAATACACCTACTTGTTTTTGATTTCTTTGATTTAGCTGCATTATACTGATGTCCACCGAAAAAAATACAATTAGATTTATTTCTTCTTTGCCCAATTGCCTGTTCACTTGTACCCCTCTTTGTTCCTCTCAACATTGGTTTTGGTCCCATCACTGCACTTAAACACATATAATCTGGTTAAAATTTGGGATGACTATCTTTCATAATTATAATCTATAAACCAATTTCATGTGAAGCACATAGGATGATTGGCGCAATATATGAAGAACAACAATACAACCTAATACTGCAACAGTGTCAATCTCTGTATAAATCAACTATAAAATGAGACAATTAAAACAGGGAAAACCAAATCTCCTTCCAAAAACTGAGTTCATATCTTCCAAGGTTCAACAGAAAATTATTTCTATATCAAAATCGGTCTCTTCAAAGAAACCATTTGATTCACCTAAGACAACATTCCCTACTCAAAAAGAAGACCCTCCATGTCCTTATCATTCAAAAGGAACTTATGCCAACAACTGCCTGCCATTTTCAGCAGAAAGAAGAAGGAAAAAAAGAGAAAACTTTCACCCATTTTGAATACAATTAAACAATTCTCTGAATTTATTCATCTATCTAATGAAACAAAAACTGAATACAACTTTTAAATATGGAAGAATAGCAGGGCAAAAATTTAATCAGAAAATCAAACCTAAAAGATGATCTAATAAGAATTTTAAATGAAATTTTAGCTAAAAGTCTATCTTTAAGACCTACAACCCTTTATTCTCTCTCTCCCTGTATCTCTCTATCGCTCTGAATTGATAAAGAAAAACCAGAACAACCGATCTATCATATCTGTATCTCTCTATCATGTTCTGAAAAGAAAAACCGAATTCCTCTATTTGATGTCGATTCATCCACAATTCCATTATTTGTAGAGGAAGGCTAACTGCTTGACATCAGCAGTTGACATATCAAACAAACAAACAATAATAAACAAACAAACACCCTTATCACCGAAACCATGAACAATCAAGCAAAAACCATACCCTCATATTCAATTTCCACAATCGACGATCAAACAAATAACCAAACCCAAAACCCAATTTCACCAAAAAACAAAACAATGGAAAACCCACAAATCTAAAACCCCCAATATCCATCGAAAGACCACAACTTTAAACAAAACCCATAATAATCGAGACCATATTCACATCCAAATACAACCAGACCTGAGAATTAAGGGAGACAATTACCTGACCCAAAAGAAAAACCTAAATCTCTTAAGCGGAACTACAAAGGGAGCTCGCAGCTCTTTCAATCTTCAAAATAGACGAAAACCCTAACGTATCCTATCAGAATTTGATATTAGATTCGGTGAAAGTTCACATAATATGAAAACCCAATCTAATTAACAGATTTTAAAAGGAACTCTTGACATACAGATGTACATAGTACTGACCTTTTCCTTTTGTTTCTCACCCAGAGGAAGGATCTTGAGAGGAACGATTGGTTTGTAGATAGCCTGGTAAACTTGACAGGACCGAAATCGAAGCAATTAGTCGGCAGTTACATTATGCTACGAATTTGGCAGATCTAGAGAGGAAATCTGAAAGTAATCATCAGTGTCGGATCGAGATGGAGTCATGGGGTCAAAGAAGAAAGAGAGCAGCGCATAGAAAGAAAAGAAGTTTTCTTTTAATCAAAGAGATAGAATTGTTCAGATAACCACCCTAAAGCGACGGCAAGTGTTTTGCAGTAGCAAACTGTTAAAAACTTGCGACGGCTAATGCTTGCCGAAGTAAATTCATAGTGGTTGGCGACCACTAGGGGCGACGGCAGTTAATACGGTCGCAAAATCTCTATACAATTGCGACGGTCAAATTTTTCTGTCGCGAAAGAGTAAGCTTTAGCGACGGCAATTAAACGCCGATGCAAATTAGTGAAGCGAATTGAATTCTTTTTTATAGTGTTTGCAGATGTAAAGGTATTGAGGGATGCCTTAAGAGAGATGGCAATTCAGGGAGGATGGGAATATGTCTATATCAAGAATGATAAGACAAGTTTAAGGGTGGTGTGCAAGGAGGATAACTGCCCATTTTTTTTGTTTGCCTCCAAAATGCAACATGAAAGCACTCTTCAGATGAAGGAGTATGTACCAACTCACAACTGTACAAGAAAGTTCAACAATAGCATGGTAAGGATGAGATACCTAACTGCAAAGTTCAAGGACCAGATTTCTCTTAACCAAAAGATAACACCAGGTTTATTAATTCTGACTTGTTTCTAACCACTTATTTATGGTTCTGATATGTTTTTTAACTATTAGTTCTGTTTGGTATTTGCAGATTCTCTAGCTAAGACCATGTCAGCTACCAATAGAGCTAGAGTTTCAAGGTCCCAGGCTTATAGAGCTAAAAGAGCTGCCATGTTGGAGGTTGAGGGATCCATTAGAGAGCAGTATGCTAGGCTGAGGGATTATGGGATGGAGCTGCAGAGGGTTGATCTAGTAACAACAATAGACATAAAATGTGACTTCAACAACCGGGAGAAGCTACCCATATTCAAAAGAATGTACATTTGCCTGGGAGCTTTAAAAGAGGGGTTCAAGGCTGGATGTAGAGCAGTTATTGGACTTGATGGAGCACATCTTAAGAGTTGCTTTAGGGGTCAGCTTCTAACAGCTGTGAGAATTGATGCCAACAACACTTCTTGGGTTGTGGCATATGCAATGGTGGAGCTGGAAATAAAGGATAGCTGGACTTGGTTTCTTGAATTGTTAGTGAAGGACCTGAGTATTGAGAATGAAGGTGCAGGCTGGACTTTTATTAGTGATAAACAGAAGGGGTTGAAACCTGCATTTGAGGATGTTGTCCCATTTGCACAAATCAGATTTTGTGCAAGACATTTATGGACAAACTTCACCAAGCTGTTTCCTGGAAAGGTTATGAAGGATCAGATGTGGAAAGCAGCAAAGTCAACAACTTTGCCTTACTTTCTGAAGGAAATGGAGGAGATGAAGTCCCTTGATGTTGATGCTTATAATTGGTTGACAGGTACTTAGTCTCCACTTCAGTTTTTGTTTATAATGTTTAATGGATTGTTTGTGATTTTTAGTTAAGGATTTTGTTTGTTATTTGTAGCACCCGAGAGGCCACCCAAACATTGGTCCAGAGCTTACTTCAGACCAGGCAACAATTGTGACATCCTCATTAACAACATGTGTGAGAGCATTAATGGCCTTATTGTACAGGCAAGGGGTAAGCCACCTATCACAATGTTTGAAGAGATACGGATGAAGTTAATGAGGAGGGTTCAAAGGAGGAAAGACAAGATGGCAGCTTATGAAGGAACTATCTGTGCAAAGGCCAGAAATGTTATAGAGAAGAATAAGATCAAGGCTGTTGAAGACTGCATTTCAACATTCAATGGTGGGGACCAAGCAGAAGTGGAGAACATTGAGGGTTCCAAGAATGTTGTTGACCTTGCTGCAAGGACATGCAGTTGCAGGAGGTGGGATTTGACTGAAATCCCATGTAAGCATGCAATTTCTGCCATCCTTGGAAAGAGGGAGGATGTGGATGCATAGGTGGCAGATTGCTACCTCAAGAGTACATATATGAGTATCTACTCCAACGTGATAATGCATGTTAATAGCATGGATATGTGGTCAAGAAGTGAAGAACCAAGTATCTTACCTCCTCAATATTCAAGGCAACCGGGTAGGCCAAAGACTAAGAGAATCAAGGATGCTTCTGAAAAGGTTCAAGATGGTGTTGGGAAACTTGGAAGGGTGCAAAGGTCACTCAAGTGTAGCAACTGCAACCAAGTAGGACATAATCTTAAAACTTGTCAAAGGCATTTGCCTCCAAAGGAGAGGAAGACTTTTGCTATTTCTAGGAAGAGGAAGGCAAATAATGAAGTTGGTCAAGGTTCTGAAAATCAGGTATACAACTTTTCATTGCACTTTCTTTGTAGTTTCAATTGCAAAGTTTAAAAGTTAATTGTGTGATAAAAAGCTATTTCATATGGTTAATGTTAATTTGCTGCAGTCCAAGAGAGGTAAAAAGGGTCCTATGACTGCCAATGAGTTGAGGCAGAGTGTGGGACCCCCCTCTCGGGTTATTGTGTCGCGACCCCGAGCCAATGAGAAACCGACATGTCACGAATAACATCCTGATAACTCATCAACCCGAAATCGCAAGGCCTTTTGGGTTTAGATTGTTGGTTTACAAAACACTTTCTTGGACAAATCATTCTAGCAACCGAACAACATATTTTCAAAACGGAATTTAAAGTGGGCTAAAGGATTTGGGCTTACAATAGGAGCCCAATTTGGAAAATAACAAATCACCAAGTAAATAAAAGTATGAGAGACGCGCCCCAGGGTTACGGGTCTCTCGAAATTTTGGTAAACGTTTAGGAAATAGATAAAAAGTAAATAAACATGCTACTTCAAAATCCGATTAAGGACCAAAACCTTCTTTTGATAAAATCAAGAAGAATACGCCAAGCCGAGCCATGTGCCTCCCCTGTACGCTCCCCGACCACGTGCTCAAACCTGCACACTATTGTAGGGGTGAGCTTTCGTCCTCGCATGCCTAGTAGGGGCCGACCCAACCATGCTAGGTTTGAAATTAATAATAATAATCGAAAATATTTACTACATAATATTGTGCACGTTTATCGAAAACACTTTTAAAATAGGCAACCACAAACATTTATTTCTTTTAATAAGCATATGCAGTATGTTTCACACAATTTGGAGCTCCGAGATACTTACCTGCCGGCTAAACTCAATCAAATCGGTGACAGACCTAGTTCGTCATCCTTCGAGAACCGGCCAACTACTCTGTAGTACTTCTGACTACAAGTAGCGAAAGTGTCCATTTCCTGGCCCTGAGTCTCCTATGACTGGTTTACTGTCTGTACTCACTCTTTCTCGACAAACATAAGAGCACGGCCCCCTCCAGAGGTTCACGGTTATCGACACCGTGGGATCCCTAGGAATCTACCCGTCTAGGTCCCATTCACTTTCAGGTCACAAGTAAAAACATAAGAAGGGTACAGTATCTTAACATGCAAGTCTAGCCTCGGTTTTCGTAATAAACAATTATCAGTTATGGAAACACGGATATCACGAGGCATCGACTAATGAACAACCAAAAACGTACTTGCAGGCAACATATTATTATACTGGAGCATTCCATATATAGAAAAGCCTCTAACAAGGAAGGGACAACTCACCCTACTTGGATATGGAGTGCTTGTCCACATTCGGGTTCGTTCCCGACTTTCGATCATTTGTCCAAATCCAAGTGCACACGCTCGAGTTTTTTATAATAAAATTAAACCAATAAGTAACTTGACTTCATTGTAACTTAACTAACCGAGCAACCAAAGCATTGACTTAATTTCCTTATAGTCCAACGAATTCCCCTTTAATAGATAAAACCTATTATCCATTCCCAAATAATTCAAATGATATGGCATTTGAACCATTTAAGATATGGCCATTATACTTAATACTTTGACCTTCATTTCTTTAACCTTTTACTTTAAGAAAACAATTGACAATTTCCATTCCCAAACATTCCATTAAATAAATTTATCTCAATTTTCGGGACATGGATAATTTAACAAAGCAACGATCCGTAATTGAATTTTAGGTCAACTCGTTAGACCTTTCTATTTTCTTGATATACCTTAGCTTCCTTAATTCCCTTTTAATCGTCAAAGTATTTACTAAACGAACTTCTTAAAACAAAACACTTTAGTAAGGAAAACTCGATTGTTTAAGGTGTAGTCTCTTGACTTATGAGGAAAACATTTTGAGTAATGCAAGAGACGAAAATCAACTTTTGTAGTAAGAGGCAAGAATGTAAAATAGTTAATGTAAACTCCTGGTGTGGAAGAAATGTTACAAATTCCTTGTCTCAAAAGCGAACACGTGAGGTAAATGCGTAATTTGTCACCTAGATTCTCGAACTCGTACTCGTACTCGTCTTTTACCTTTTTATGACTCGAATCCCGGTGTAGTGGATTTCTCCCTAAGCAAAACTGGAGATACATCGATCCGGGAGAGCTACTGTTGACTTGTGAATTCTTAATTGAATTCCATTCGAATCTCCAAATATACATGTCAAAGTTTTCTAGCCCTGACGTGCTTTCTCCAAACTAATCATCATCACTAAGAGAAAACTAATTCGAACTTTGATCCTTTAGTGCAGCAAAATCTTTGGAACGGTTGTCCCAATAGTAGACTCATGAGCTCGCCAATTGCGCATAAGTATTTGTGTTCAAACTTTTCTCGACTTCTCCCTTTTCTTGATGGTGAAGCCACAACATGTAATTCTACATGTTACGTTGATCGCCTTCCTCCACACCCCTGTAGAATAAGGCATTAAATCAACTTTCGAATTCTCAATTACTCCTTGACGTCACCATTTCAGCTTCATTCTAACCACGTGATCAAAGTTGTCTTTCAAGAGTGTGTTACCAACTTGTCCACGTTCTGAAATTCGTAGCGTTATTGACTTCAAAGCAATCAAAGATTCCTTGAAGTAAAGAAAACTGGCTGCTAAAGTTATAATCCTTTAAAGATCTTTTCTTGACCACTCTTAGAAACGTTGCTGGTGATCCTACTAAATACCAGTACAAGGGCGTGACCATGTGGTCTCGAAGCGTCCTAACATTTCCAAGTACGTTGCTGGTACCGCAATCATTTGTTTTACCAACAATTTCTCTGATTAGGGAACACAATTTCTCAACTCTTTGCGGACCAATGGCAACCCAAGAATAGTTTATGTGACTCTACTAGTCGTTCCTCGATTTCTTGTGTTTCCCGACAAAGTAATCTTGTCAACACAACAACTCAACATTAGATTTTCCAAAGCAACAAAGCTTCATATTGTTCCACCAATTAACAACAGAATTGGGGAGATGCCAAGCTCCAGCAATACTTAATTTCATGTTTGTGTTGCCATTACAAGTTTCCCTATCAATCCACCACTTGGGAAACACTTGAGTGGTGTCTACCTTACTCGAAAATCACACCTTTCCGTAGAGCATCGATGGGGAACCGCTGCAGTCGGGCCATCGCAAGGAAGGAAGAAGAGGAAATCGAGTGAAAATATGAACACCACTGATCCAAATGACTATATAGGGGTCATTATCTCACTTTTTACTCAATTTTTCACTTTGCTCCACACAACACTCTATATTTTTCAATACGTGCAACAATATATGTAGTACAACAACTTTAATCCATCAATAAAATTTTCTCTATAACACTAGCATGGGGGTACACAAATATCCCTTTCAACTTCATCTCTAACCTGCTTTTCCGAGTATCAACTCACCCAATATAACCTCGTTAACTCCTTAATGCTCAATCCCCTAATAATTTACCCAACACTTTATCCAATTTTCATACTTACAACCTTTGGGGCGTTTGTGGTCGAGTGGCATCATGACGGCATTGGCAATTTAAAACTTTAAACCAAACTTTAAAGCATCACCAAAAAGACAAACTAAATAAATTTTTTTTTTTCAAGGAACGTCAAAGGTATCTTTGCTTTTTAAATCCATTGGAAATTCTTTGAATGACTCGGAAGTAGCCTCAAGGAAAAATATTTGCAAGTGAAATAAGGCAATACTGTATCCTCCGGGAAGAACAAAATAAAGGAGGGACGTCGAAAACATACCATCTTTTTTTTTTTTTTTTTTATGCCCAAGAAAACCAAGCGTTTTGCTTAACCAAATTCGACACTTGAAACCTTTGAAAAGAGTTGCTAGATTTGTAAAAACAACTTCAAAAGTACTTCGGAACCTAGTGCTCTGATACCACTTTACTGTGGGACCCCCCTCTCGGGTCACCACATAGAGAGTGAAGGAAAGAGCTCAGTATCAAAGGGTATGTTGCATGCCATTTTTACTATCTACTGCACTTAAAAGTCTCATTCTCAAGTTAAATTGAATCTATTTTTTTCATGTGTGTCTAGAAAAAGTGGGCTGCAATGAAGGCAGCAAGCTTGGCAGCAAATAGATCTGCCCCAACAAGAGGGAGGCCTAGACAAGCCACATCTGCCCCAACTACCTCAAGACATGTTCAAGCTACCTCAACCAGCACAAGTTCAAGGCCTCCACAAGCTCCTAGGGCATCAACCAAGCAAGTTGCAACACCAACAAGATCATCTCAAAGGATAAGAGAAAATTCAGGTAAAGGAAACGGAAAATAGGTCTGCAAATTGATGAAGTGTTAGGCTGCCAAGCAAATGAAATTAGCCATCCTTTTTTTGTGCAACCTTGTGCTGTGCCACTTGGTTGCTAGTTCTAATCTTTTGATAAGATGATTAGAGCTAAAGTATATGCATGATAGAACAGTTCTTGAGGATGTAATGCTCTAGTTTTTGTTTTTTGTAAACTAGAGCTTCTTCATTGGCTTGCTGCAGATTTTATGGATTAATATGAATGAAATGGCAGATTATGGTATTTTCCATACTTTGGTGATTTTTTTTTGTAAGGATTTTTCTTGTGGTATTGTGGCATACTATCAGTTTATATTGGAATTGGCAGATTTCTGCAAAATTTGTGCAATTCGCAGATGGCTGCAAAATAATGTGTAATTGGCAGATTTCTGCAAAATTTGGAGGAGGTAATTTTAGGGGAATATATGAATGATTTGAGGGAATTTAAGCTGCAGATGGGGGATGATGAAGCAAGGGTCAATTTGGACAATTTACTAGTGACATGGCATGCCAGCATGCAGCTGAGTTGGCATGGAAGGAAACACCATGTCAACCACTTAACAGCAGCTTTTAACGGACGATTAACAGAAAGGACCTATTGGTCCTAAATTTCGGAGTACGAGGACTAAACATGTGAAATTCAGAGGCCAGGGACTGAAGTGTTTTTTGATCAAAACCTCAAGGACTAAACAATATTTAGTCCATAAAATAAAATAAATAATGCAAATATTGCATTTTATGCTCCTATCAACCCCAACTCTAAACCGCTCTGTTTTCCTCTCCCTAAACTCTATGATATATTGTTATGGATTGATTACATTAGGAGTGCGATACTTCAGACTTGAAAAGATTGAGATAAGTGATTCTTCATGCAGTCAGCCTATATAACCCGAATTTTTCATTCTCATTGCATGAACTCAATAACTTGTGAAAGAATCCATACAATTGCGCAATATCCTCGCAAGAATCCCTAATGTTTTTTGAGAAAATTTGTGAACTGTGATGTAGACACTATTATTTTAGGTTTAAGGGATGTTGGTTACGGCTACAAGAACTGGAGTAATATGTCCAGTGGTTGATCAGAATGCTGTTGAGATTGGTGAGGTTTCACGCTTGACTAGAGGAAGGATGAGCATATATGAAGAAGACGGGATCGATGGTGGCTAAATGCACGTCATGTATTGGATATTGCTCCCGCTAGGTTGACCTTTAATGAGGAATGGCTGGTTGCGGTCCAGGTAACCATGGAAGCATATAGAAGAATAGAGGACGATCGTAGACGGCGCAACAAGGCTAAAGGTGACGGAGTTGACAGTGAATCTCCAAACTCATCATTTTTTGCTTCGACCTCATTCACATAACCGATGGGATAGGGGAAGGGTAAGATATAGGATGTGGTTTTTTTTGATAAGAAGATATAGGATGTGGTTACACATGCTGTCCTATCACTATACTTCGTGGCAGCCTTTTTGATATTTCATTGGGTGTTGTAGTTGTTTGAGACATGTATTTATTTTATTTTATGTTATTTTATTTTGTTTTGAATAATTGAACATGACAATTCTTTAATGGACGTTACTTGCTAGTGATTTTCTCTCTGGTTAGGCCAAAAAGGCATGGCAGTTTGTTGATTCGAGGGTCTAAACTTTGGTTTATCTAATTTCTTGATAGTGACTTAATGCGGTTGTGTGTATATATTCATTCCCCTTAAAAAAATAATAATAAAAAAAATAATAATAATAAAAAACTGGTTAGGAAAAATTCTCCGAATTTGTTGTTAAGCCTCATTTGGTTTCTGAATTGGTATTTTATTCTTATATTTAGGATGCAAAAGGAAAGAAAATTCATAAAAGATGGCAGAAAATGGTTTCTTTCATGCCTCAAAGTTCATTTTCACCATTGGTTTCCCTAAAAAAGAAAAGTTCATTTTCATTTGTTACTTATTTTCCCTCATTATATTACATTGACTACAAATGTCCTGACAACTTCCCAAATTTTCTCAAACACTAAACTGAAAATTCATGAAAATTTTAATTTCCAATTTCATAAAATTAAAATAAAGAAATTACTTTCTTTCCATGAAATAAATAATTTATATACATGTCCATTTATATATGTATTTGAGTAATATTTTTCACATTTAAAACCCTCAAAGCATGATGACATAACTAGCCCATATATTCATACATTTGAGTGATCCGACAACTACAAGAGATGGGATTAAAGCAGCAAACTTTGACTTACTGCTTTGGAACCCAATTCGAAAAACACAAGCAAGTTATGAACTTGTACCAAGTACATACATATAAGACTTAAAATAACATGATTGAACAACTTTGTTTACCTTGGTTATGATCATCATCTGCATCTCTATTCATTGTTGGAGAGAGGAAGTTCAGTCTTAATAGAAAAATAACAAGATTGTAGTAGTGAATTCTCTGGGTGATGAGATAAACAAAATTCTCTAGTGTTTCTTTGATAAGGTTTATATAGTTTGCGATAGCTGCTAACGATAGGTTTAGGAATTTTTTTTTTCACGTTGTTTAGTTTTAAACTTTTAATGTAGTAGAATGTAGTGTAAATTTACCATGATATGAGGTGTCAAAAAAAATCCACGTGGCATTATCTATTGGGCCGTCAGACCATGTGGCAATCTGGCATGGTTCTACAAGAGGACATAAATTTTTTTCAGAGAAAATAGTTTCTTCTGTGCCTCAAAGTTCATTTTCACCATTGGTTTCTATAAAAAAAGAAAGGGAGAATTTTTCAAACAGTACATGAACTAAAGGTCACTGTGAATTAACGTGTCTCACTATACACTAATTACATTTTAGTACCTGGACTATAAAACCCGACTACATTTAAATACATGCTGTTAACTTTTCCGTTACGGGCAAGCCACCTGGCACATTTATGGGGGCATATCAGTCCGTTCATGCATGGTGTACCTCAAAATCATGAGCAAAAGGAGAATCTGGGTATGTATTTTTGTGCTAGTCTATGTGATACTCTTAACTAGCTCATGGAATTTCCTCAAATCCATACTCTCCTGGTACAAATTACAAGGCCAGCCTTCGCCGTCGTCATATGGGTGGCCAGCCCTCTACGCCTCCGTGCTCCTCGACTTTGATGGAGGCTGCTCTCCATGTTTGTAGCGCTGGTTGTGATGGTACCTACCATTTGGCTGACGTGGATTGCGATTGTGGTTCTCTTGGCCTTGAGGCCTTCTTTGGGAAGCCCAGGAGGAGTTTGGTCATTGAAGGCAGGAAGATTACTAGAGAGATTATTGGGATTGTGTTTAAGATTTTGTTGAAGGAGGGCAATTTGGTGGCTGTTATTTGTGTTGTTTTGGGCTATTTTGCACTTTTCAGGAGGAATAGTAATGCTACCCCTGACCTCTTTGACTGAATTTCTTTGCTAATTTTGGTGGGTGTGGAGGAGAGATTTCAAGGATTCAGAGTTTGGTAAAGTTTCCCTTTCTCCCTATTAGTTCAATTGTGCAAGGAAGCAATTATGCTCCAATGTGGAGAACAAGAATATAAGTTGTAGCTACGTATGAATCATCTTGATTGGAGACCACCCAAGTTAATATTTTGATGATCTGGTTTAGCATTGAAGTTCTCTAGTGTTCGACAATTTGTTCAATTCTGAAATTTTCTCTTTTGCTTTTTCTTCGGTCAGTGGTTTTTTTTCTTTCTTAATCCAATGAGATTTGCAACATGAATTAAGAGAGCGAGACCTTGTCAAATTCACAGCGTTGGCACACAAATCATTTGAGAAGGGTTCTGGACTTTGGTTAGATGTTCCCTTGCTGTAGCCCATGCTTTTGTTATTGATGACATCGTTGATGGAGGGATGATACTTGAAAGAGATCCCACTGATATTGATTCTCTATAAGATTAGTAGACTTGTAAACTAACCAACCCAACATGTTAGAATTTTTAAAGCAGGAGGTAGAGTTGAAAGCTGGTTTATCAGCAACATGCTATATGGATAGGTTGACTAAAAGGGAAAAGAAAAGGGTGACTGAAGGGGAAGAGAAAAGGGTTGCTGGGTTAGTCAAAATACAATTTTGCCCTCGTTTATTTCATAATGGCATCGGACGTTACGGAAAAGGTAACGATATGTACTGAAATGTAGTCGGGTTTCATACTTCAGGTACGAAAATGTAATTAGTGTAAATTGAGGCACGTTAATTCACAGTGACATTTAGTTCAGATACTGTTTGAAAAAATTTCCCAAAAAGAAAAATTCATTTTCGCTCACTCTTTCTTTATATTTGTTACTTATTTTCCCTCATTATATTACATTGACTACAAATTTCTTAACAAATTCCCCGACAACTTCCCTAATATTCAAACACTAAACCAAAAATTCATAAAAATGTTAATTTCTAATTCCATAAAATAAAAATAAATAAATAACTTTCTTTCCTTGAAATAAATAATTTATATACGTGTCCATATGCACTTTACCAATCGGACCACTTGTAATCTACAGTGGTCCTATAATCCAAGTCCCAAGATCTCATCACATGCAGAATTGCATAATCGGCACAGCAACGTAACGTTGTCCTCCAAACGACCGCGCATTGTTGCATTTTGCTTAGAATTTTTTAACAACAGAAAGTGGAGGTCGGTAGGTAATAAATTTCAATCTAAAAAAAAGTAACCGCGAGATATTCATGGAATCTATCACCTAGGGCCAAATTTATTTCTCTTTCAGGAAACAATGCGATAAATACGGAGTCTACACGTAGTCTCCAACGCCTTTTACCAATCCTGTGAAAAGGTAAACAAAATGGCTAATATTTAAAGAAATTATTCAGTGTATCGACATATTAGTGTAAGTAATAACAATAAGGGAAAATTTCGCAAACAGTACACAAAGTAAAGGCCACTAATAATTCTTATACATAAAGTTTCAAACCAAACATTTCGGTACATGAAATCAGAAACTCGACCCACTATCAGTACACGACGTCAATTTTTGACACCAAAATGTTCATTATGCCCTCAGTTTTTTTTTTTTAATAATTTTTTTTTCTGTTATTTTTTTCTATTATTTTTTTCCTTCTTTTTTTTCTGTTATTTTTTTTTCCTTCGTTTTTTCTGTTATTTTTTTCTATTATTTTTTTCCTTCTTTTTTTCTGTTATTTTTTTTTCCTTCATTTTTTCTGTTATTTTTTTCTATTATTTTTTTTCCTTCGTTTTTTCTGTTATTTTTTTTCCTTCGTTTTTATCTCTTTCTTCTTCCTTCTTCCGGGCTCACTCCCTCTCTTCCAACGCCGCCTTCCTCACCTCCACGCTCACTCCCTCGCTTCCAACGCCGCCCTTGCCCTCCAATTGGTGAGATTTATGGTCCTACAGCTTATATTTGTAACTCAGCCAATATTTAGTCATGTGAAAAGAAAGAAAGAGATAAAAATGAAGGAAAAAAAAAATGAAGGAAGAAAAAAAAAACAGAAAAAATAAAGGAAAAAAAAAAACAGAAAAAATGAAGGAAAAAAAAATAACAGAAAAAAAGAAGGAAAAAAAATAATAGAAAAAATGAAGAAAAAAAAAACAGAAAAAACGAAGGAAAAAAAATAATAGAAAAAAATAACAGAAAAAACGAAGGAAAAAAAAAATAACAGAAAAAAAAAATTTATTAAAAAAAAAAGAACGTACTGAAGGCATAATGGACATTTTGGTGTCAAAAATTGACATCGTGTACTGATAGTGGGTCGAGTTTAAGATTTCGTGTACTGAAATGTTTGGTTTGGAACTTTATGTATAAGAATTATTAGTGGCCTTTACTTGGTGTACTGTTTGCGAAATTTTCCCTAACAATAAACGATTACATAACCTTACTTAAATCTTTTATTATTAAAAAAAAAAATTATTGATAAATATCAACGACGTGTATTGAATTTGCCAATCCACTTGCACTCGCTGCATAGTAGAATACTCCTAGAGGTCCCTAGTTCCTCAATTCACTCTTCTCTCTCTCTCTCTCTCTCAAATTCTATGGCAGCCTCCGCTAGCTCAACCACAGCTTGCAAAACCCACCCGAACCTAATCACCGCGCCGCTCTCAAAACCTTACTCCTCCCGACTGCCCTTCAAGTTCCGGAAATTTACCTCCCGTGCCACCGCCCCTTCCTCCATCTCCTGCACTCTCGCCCGAGACTCCGCCGCTGCTAGTCTCCGGATGGATAGCCAGAGCGCAAACGGGTCGCCGGCGGGCCTGCCTCGACCCGATTCCTTTGGCCGGTACGGGAAGTATGGCGGAAAATACGTCCCGGAAACGCTAATGCACGCGCTCACCGAGCTTGAGACGGCGTTTCACGCGCTCGCTCATGACGAGGATTTTCAGGTAATGTGAAAAATTGTTAATGGTAAATTCATCTGTGTGTAATTTGTAGCTAGTTTCAGTATCTGTCGGATTTAATCAATCAGTGAAGATTTTGTTACTGGGAGGAGGATTTGAATATGGGGGGATTTGTTACCGAATTCTTTCGATTTCAATCGAGGATTTGAATATGGTGAACATGTCCTAATGGTGAAGTATATGGCTGTGGAATTATAATTTTGAAATTTAGAAATGCCTAATCTGTTGGGACTATCGGAAATTTGTAGAATTCGTGATTTCTCTAGGTCAAATTATTTGGATGCCGGATGGTTATTGAATACAATATTGTTTGTTGGCCTTATGGTTTTCTCCCATTCTCCCATTCAATTTAGAAGTGGTGGTAGATAGGATTTATGGAATCTGCACTGTTAAATGAATAGTTTTCTTACATTAGGAGTTTTGCCTACATCGTCGTGCTTTTACTTGGTTACTAGCTGAATGCAATTTCCTAATTGTTTGGAGGAATGTATGATATTGTAGACAGAGTTGAATGGCATTTTGAAGGACTATGTTGGCAGGGAGACTCCCCTCTATTTTGCAGAGCGGCTGACTGAACATTACAAACGTCCTAATGGTGAGGGGCCACACATTTACTTGAAAAGAGAGGATCTTAACCATACTGGGGCCCACAAGATCAACAATGCTGTTGCCCAGGCTCTATTAGCTAAGAAATTGGGCAAGAAGCGCATAATTGCCGAGACTGGAGCTGGTCAACATGGAGTTGCCACTGCAACGGTCTGTGCTCGGTTTGGATTGCAGTGTATCATCTACATGGGTGCCCAAGATATGGAGAGACAAGCTCTCAATGTTTTCAGAATGCGGCTTCTTGGTGCTGAGGTATGCAATGGTCTGCAATTCATTTCCTTTAAGTGATACATTTTCCTTATCTTATTGTAGGTTGTATTTACAAGGTGAACATTCAGTGATCTATGGAACTGGACTGAATTGAATTTAGGCATATTTTTTCACATCAATTTTTCACTAATAGTATGTCCTGAACATAATGACCAAAATAAAGATTCTTCATACCGTTATCATTAGAGTTAGTACCAATGGTGCTACCTGCTATTGCTATATTGCCCGTTGAACTTTGTCTCAGATCTAGTCTTGGTAGTTTAATTTATCTCTGTAGAACATATGACGTGCTTTTTGGCATGATTTAGTGAAATAAGTAGCCTATTGGATGCATCATACATGTTTCCTCTTTGCGCACAGAAAGTAGATATGCATTTTATAGGAAAGTGACTGTATTTAACACTTAGTGCCACTTTTTTTTTGTCTTTCTCTTGATACTGGATATTATGTGAAAGGGCTTAAAACACTATTATGTGCACTATTATCCTAATTTTGAGTTGAATACATTGTTTTAAACAATCCCATCTTTCCAAATTGTAAACTTTTATTCCTTTCTCTGAGCTGCAGGTTAGGGGAGTCCATGCTGGAACAGCCACATTGAAGGATGCTACTTCAGAAGCTATAAGGGACTGGGTTACCAACGTAGAGACAACTCATTATATTTTGGGTTCGGTTGCTGGCCCTCATCCATACCCTATGATGGTTCGTGATTTCCACAAGGTAATTGGTAGAGAAACAAGAAAACAGGCATTGGAAAAGTGGGGTGGGAAACCAGATGTTTTGGTAGCTTGTGTAGGTGGTGGCTCAAATGCTATGGGACTCTTCCATGAGTTTGTGGAAGACAAAGACGTTCGATTGATTGGGGTGGAAGCTGCAGGCTTTGGATTGGACAGCGGCAAACATGCTGCAACCTTAACCAAAGGGGATGTTGGGGTTTTGCATGGAGCTATGAGCTACTTGTTACAGGATGAAGACGGCCAAATTATTGAGCCTCATTCTATAAGTGCAGGGTATGGAAGTCTTTTGACATGTTTGACTACCAATTGTGATGTTGCTTTATAGTGTACTAATTATAAAAATTATGTGTGCCATATAGCTTGGATTACCCTGGAGTTGGACCGGAGCATAGTTTTCTGAAAGACTTGGGGCGTGCTGAATACTATAGCATTACAGATGATGAAGCATTGGAGGGTATGTGATTTACAGTTTACAATTTATTTACTTTATGCTCTATGCATAGCATTACTGTTTAATACATGGTTGCATCCCATTTTAAGCTAAATGTATAGTCCTCGGGATAACATCATAAACAAGCGGAGACCTCTAATATGTTGTGATTTTTCTTGCTGGCCCACAATTTCCTTATGTTTTCGGTGATCTTAATCTCTTTGACTATGTTCTTTGATTGATGAAATATTACAATGTTCTGTCATCTACATTGCTATTGCTTGGAAAGCATCAAGCTTTTGGGCTAATCATCAAGTTCTCTCCTAATGCAGCCTTTAAAAGATTGTCACGACTGGAGGGAATAATTCCGGCTCTGGAGACTTCTCATGCACTGGCTTACTTAGAAAAGCTCTGCCCTACTCTTCCTGATGGGACCAAAGTTGTGCTTAACTGCAGTGGCAGAGGGGATAAAGATGTTCATACTGCCATCAAACACTTGAAGGTTTGATGCTGTCATTACTGAACGAACCACAGAATTATCACAGTAAAACTAGGACCACAGGAAATAATGTGTCTTATGTAATTGTCGTATAGAGCCATGTTAAGTAGGAAATCAATTTGTTGATTGGGTGATGATGTCTCTTGGCATCAACCATCCAAGAACAGTTGATAGCAAATTTACTTTGAATGGAAGTACTGTATTCTACCTTTCTGCAATGGTTTAAGCCTCTCTTGTATTGCAAATTTCTCTGGTTCCTGGACAATGTCACTTTAAGTTTCTGAAAGAGGAAAATGCCAATCTTTTATGTTTGAAGATGATGAAGTTGGTGATTTTTCGAGTCCTTGACTAGTTTACTTTGAAGTGAGAGTCACTTAATACTATGGAGTTTTGAGATACCTGACTTAATATGAAGCCGCTAATTAGGTAAAGAATTAAGCTGGGAATCAATGTTTCTCTTTAGCCCTGTCTCTTATCCTTGGGAAATCTTTCTTCAATAGCTTGTGTGGATGACATTCTCTGCATTGTTGATAAAAGTTCAGAGGAGGTGGAGTTCAGTGGAGATGATTCAAGATCTTACTCAGTATAATTCCAAAATTTTCGTGTGTTTCCTTTTCTTTAACAAAAGGCGAGATGATCAATTTAGTCCATGTAGTTGGAGTTGGGTTCAAGTTTGGGTCAACAATAACGTTATAGTTTCTTATTGTTGCAAACTTGCAAGTCAAGAAAAACTTTTAGGGGTTCATCCAGTTTCTGATCATAACTATATTTCACTCATTTCGAGCTACTAAATTAGCTTATTTTCAATGTAAAAACAGCATAGCACCATGTTTACTTTTCTCTTTTCTTTTCGGTCATGTGTTGTTTGCCATAAAAAAAAAAAAAAAAAACTATTATATGTGATCTTTATATTGTAGTCCCAAAATGTGCAATTGGGGTTTCAATTTTGTCATAATTATATCAGAGCCACAAGGTCTTTCTTTCTTTTATATTAGTTTTGAGAAAGAAATGTACAAACCAATACTTTGTTTAGAGGCCCAATGTCTTCGTCGTCACACAGCGCACATGTAGAGACACTAATTAGTAACTAGATTTCACCTATTTCGGCTCCATATATCAACCTATATATAACCAATCTTATCAATAACAAGAAATTATACCTTGTGATCTCCTGTCTACTATGGCTTCACAAGCCAGGCAAAAGAAGCAGCCTCACTTTGTCTTAGTGCCACTTATGGCACAAGGGCATATGATTCCCATGATAGACATGGCTAGGCTCTTCGCAGAGCGTGGTGTGATGGTTAGCTTGGTCACGACTCCATACAATGCCTCAAGATTTGAGTCATGCATTTCTCGAGCAAGAGATCAATCCGGACTTCCAATATCCATTGTGAAAATCCCATTTCCGTGCCAAGAAGTGGGACTTCCAATGGGAAGTGAGAGTCTTGACACCTTGCCATCTCGAAATCTGTTGAGGAAGTTCTTTATGGCTCTGAGCATGCTGCAAGAACCACTAGAAAAGTACCTTGAAGACCAGAAGCTTCAGCCATGGTGCATAATCTCGGACAAGGCCCTCTCGTGGACTTCAAAAACAGCTCAGAAGTTCAATATTCCAAGGATTGTTTTCCATGGAATGTGCTGCTTCTCACTGCTGAGCTCTCACAACATCAAACTCTATAATGCTCACAATTCTGTTACTTCTGATTTTGAACCTTTTGTGGTGCCAGGGCTGCCCCAGAGGATTGAGATCACTAAGGCTCAGCTACCAGGAGCATTTGTCACGCAACCGGATTTGGATGACTTCAGGGACAAGAATCAAGAGGCTGAAGCGAAATCGTTTGGGGCGGTGGTGAATAGCTTTAATGCACTTGAACATGGGTGTGCTGAAGAGTTGGAGAAGGTGTTTGATAAAAAGGTTTGGTGCATTGGACCAGTTTCCTTATGCTACAAGAGCAATTCAGATAGGTTTTCTAGAGGTAACAAATTCTCAATTGATGAGAGTCAATGCTTGCAATGGCTTGAATCAATGCAACCAAGGTCTGTCATCTATGTTTGTCTTGGTAGCCTTTGTAGATTAGTCCCATCACAACTGATAGAGCTTGGACTAGGCTTAGAAGCCTCAGGAAAACCCTTTATCTGGATAATCAAAACATGTGGGAAGTATGAAGAATTGGAGAAGTGGTTAGTGGAGGAGAGGTTTGAGGAAAGGATCAAAGGAATAGGCCTTTTGATCAAGGGTTGGGCTCCCCAAGTTCTTATTCTCTCAAGTCCAGCAATTGGAGGGTTCTTAACTCATTGTGGTTGGAACTCAAGCATAGAAGGGGCATGTTCTGGTGTGCCAATGATCACATGGCCTCTATTTGCTGAGCAATTCCTTAACGAAAAATTGATCATAGAGGTTTTAAAGATTGGTGTTCGGGTTGGTGTGGAGATTCCTGTTAGATGGGGGGATGAAGAGAAAGTTGGAGTGTTGGTGAAGAAAGATGGGGTGAAGAAGGCAATACAAACACTGATGGATGGAGGTGAAGAAGGAGAAAAGAGAAGAAAGAGAGCAACAGAAATTGGAGAGAAGGGAAGAAGAGCCATGGAAAAAGGAGGTTCATCGCATTCAAGCATGTCTTCTTTGATTCAAGATGTTAGGCAATTACATGAAGCCACAGGTCAGAAGCTTTAACTTGAGCATAAAAAAATCAATGTTCCTGCAGGTGAAACTTTGTTGCAGATTCAGCTTGAACATATATGGATACAAGCAAGAGTCGCCTGTAACAGTTTCAATATATTGTACATATTAGTTTCCTCTACTTTAACACAATATCAAATTCATATCAACAACAATAGTGCTTTAACACTATCTTAGTCAATTGCAACCACTAGTCAGTAGTGAGTACCCATGTTAAAGATTCTCACGTCCTTGATTCAAGAGTCAAGTCAAGACAATTTAAAGTCAGTAGTGAGTACCCATGTTAAAGATTCTCACGTCCTTGATTCAAGAGTCAAGTCAAGACAATCTACAAAATTTAAAATCAATAAGGCATTGTGATGAAATCATATAGTTAATTTGAATGTTTGCAGTAGATCACATGCAGCTACCAAATACACATTCATACATTGGGAGTGAACAGACAATAATAAATAAGTTAATATATACATAATGTGCTAGAGAATAGGAAGATTACAAGATATCCTAGTAGCTAAGAAGCATTTTTCTTTTTGTTTCTGGCAATACATGCACGTTACGAGAATGTCAATCAAATATCAGTATATGACAAGCAGTAGATGACAACATGATCACATGCAGCTACCAAATACACATTCATACATTGAGAGTGAACAGACAACAATATATAAGTTAACACATAATGTGCTAGAGACTAGGGAGATTCCAAGATATCCTCACAATAAAAATGTTATAGTAATCCTAGTAGCTGAGAAGTGTTTTTTCTTTTTCTTCGGACAATACATGTATGTTACGAGAATTTCAATCAAATATCAGTATGCGACACGCCTGAGAGAGAGAACATTACACATACTAGCAAGTATAAGTAAACTGATCATTGTGCATATGGTAATCTTCATGAAGGCTGAAGAGTGGAGTATAAAAGCCATTCATCCCCATCAATGTAGGGAACATCCAAAAAGGGTGCTGCTTCAGATTCATTGAGCTGCTTTGAATATGAGACCCTATTTGTATTATTTGCTCCTGGTCCTATGCACTCGTACTCCCCATAAAACACTTTCCTGCATTCAAATAGTTATGTAACTAGCTAAAGTAATTCCATAAAATGTCACAAAAGATAACTCAAATCTTTCAGTTATCTTCAAGTACATTGATGAAATTTTGAAAACCATGCCCTACTGCAACAAAGTTTAAGAGACTCCTCAGTCCTTAAGCCAACAACATTCAACCACACCAATTTCTTTCTCTGATCTCTTTTCCTTTTTTCCATGTCATGAGTCAGCTACACCAGTGTTACGGTCAACCTCAACTATCCACCCACTTCAAAAGTTGGCAAAAGCCCACATTTTGTAGCTTAATGTCATATCAAACTTGTTCTTTTCTGTTATCTTCAAGTACGTTGATGAAATTTTGAAAACCATGCCCTACTGTAACGAAGTTTAAGGGACTCCTAAGTCCTTAAGTCAACAACATTCAACCATACAATTTCTTTCTCTGCTCTTTTTCCTTTTTTCCATGGCATGAGTCAGCTACACCAACGTTACGGTCAACCTTCTTTTCTGGTTAGCCTGCATATCGATCCTCAAAGATTCAACACATGAACAAAATCAAGATTGAGTCTACATAACTGGTGAAAACTGAAATCTATTACTCAACTTAAAGCTGCACATAAGAACAACTTAAATACATAGTCATACTATCATAAATAGAAGACATTAATCAACTAAGGCTGCTCCTCCTCTTCCTACCAAAAGAGGAAGAACCAAAAAACAGTTCTGATGGCAAAAAGGAAGCATTACCGCCTATAACAAATATTTTGGTTAGACTACTACATGCAATTTATACGTGTCAATATTTAAAAATTAGAAGGAAAAAAAGAAGAAAAGAAATGGATTCAAAATTCCAAATATTTCTTTGCATCATCCAGTGCATATATATAGTTATATCAAATGCCTATCTAATTCTGTAGTCATACTGATAGTAATATTATCAGTAGTTTTCCATAAGTTCATGGTAAAACCGCTTCGAGCTTATGAAGATGGATTTCACGATGACTTTGACTTGTTCTGACTTCATGTAGATTAATTTAAGCTTGATTTCATATTGAAGCAGTATGTTATATATGTATGAAGCATTCTGCACTGGTGCAATGTTGATGTATCAAAAACAGTGAGCTATATATTATTGTTTAAGACCTTATGAGCTGGGGCCAATTGCCAGTTTATGAAGCAGTCTTTGGTTGGGGAAATTAAGTCAATATGGCCGATCAGTATTGCTAGCAGTGTACTGAATTTGGTATTGAAGCATGAACATGAACCTGGGAAAGAAAAAGTAACAACCATAAGCAGCTTAAATAACTAAACCAAAATAGCACAAATATATACATGGACAATTAAGAGAGAACCAAGAGATGCACCTAGAGTGCGTCTGCAGTGCCTACTCTGTGTATAGAAGGATATATCAATCTTTTGTGTATAAGGGAAATTAAAAACAAACCGTGGTCTTTGTTTCACAGCGAACATCCAATTGCTGCACTCGTAGTAAGAGATGACCAGCTATTGCGCTACCCAAACACCAAGGCAAACATGTAGTAATGACAGACTCATCTAAAGTTTCAAATATTCATGGTGTGAATATCTGCCTTTTTGAGACATTCTGTTTCTTAGATTACACTTCATATTCTGTATAAGCATGATTCATGGTTTCAATTTTAATACATTATGAATCCAACTCAAACAAAAGATGCAAACTTTATCAAAATCTAACAATCAATTGAAATAACAAAGGTTTCTTTAATTATTGGTCCAATACCGATTCCGATTAAATAAAACAGGAAGTTCTTCAATTGGATTTGGTTCGGCATATGAACATACCACAGGAAGTTATTCCCTCTAAAGTTGCTTACTTCTGAATCTCTTCTTCTTCTCCCTTCTTCCTCTACTCTCTTCCCTTCGCTCTCTCCCTCTCTGCAATACCCAATTCCCAATCAACCACAACAAAAAGACGAATGCTTTGCAGTGAAATTAAGGAACCCAATTCCCAATCAATCAATCCAACAATAATAAAAGAAAAGAAAAGAAAAATAGTGCTTTGCAGTGCAATTAAGTTTTGGAGAGTGAGGGTTTCGCTTACTTTAGCTCTTCTTCCACACTCGCTAATTCTTAATTCATGTTCATTTTGATAACATCATGCTATTGCGAATTGGATGAGTCCCTTAACCCTCAAATTGAGGGCCTCAATTGGCCTAGATGCGGAAGCAGAACCCATTCCCTTTCTCCACCCCTCTCTCATTCTCTCTTTGTGCAGAACAAACACGCAGACGTAAACGAAACACCCCAGCAGTGGCAGGCTGCAACACCTATCGGGGGCAACAATGCAGAAGTCTAGAAAACAGAGGGACAAACACGGTAGTGTAGTGTTCATAAGCTACAGTACTCCTACTCTGTTTTAGTGCTACAGTACCCTACTCTGTTTTAGTATATAAACTAGACAGCTCGCCCGTGCGATGCTGCGGGTTTATGTTTTTGCCGCCCCTAGATTTTATATGTAGTTAAATTATATTTATAACCTAATATGGTAATTCATTCATAATCTCTTTGAACCTCTCATCAGCCAATATGTTCTGTAAAATGTCAGGGACTTTACATAGCCGAGACCAACTTCTAGAATGCTGTAAAATCAAATCCATATGTAACACTCATATTCTGAATTATCTCATTCCAACCAAAGGCAGAAAAGAATACTTGAAGTTATTTACCGTTAACTTGAACAACATAGTCTGTAGGAAGTCCCGATTCTGTTGGCAATAATAAAATATGCATACATATCGTTTTTCACCTTCACTAATCTACAACCATTTCAAGAACCTCTAATGTAAACAGCATAAACAAATTTCAATCGGTGTTTTCTAAGTTTTTCTAACATTGACAACATGCTGCAAACGAAAAACCCAAAAAGAACATTGTTTTGCTCATCTCTTTCCAGACCAAAGAAAACGAAGGTAGAGAGATTCAAAAGATACAGAATACAAAACCTAAAAGTGAATTCAAGCTATTCAAATTGAGCATACAAATGAAATGAGAAATAGCTAAACAATCACATGCAAGATAATATTGAAATGAAAAGGATTTGAATTCATAAGACAAAAGAACACTTTCTGAGAACTACCTTCAGTAAGTGTACTCCAAAACTCTACCTCCTGGCCTCAAGCTTTTATAGTGCTATATTTCTCCTCAAAATTAGCACAATTATTCCCAGGATAAGAAGGTAGAAGCAGGGAGTCAGCAAACTTCTTGCTGCTCGCAGACTGCAGGACCAAGTCCTCTCTCCATACTTGATAACTCCAGCAACAAACACTGGTATAACTAACAGTAGATGGTAAGTGCTAGCTATCCATATAAAGACATAGAAAGCCAGTCCAACCTGGACTACGAAGTCCAGTAAATGTGTTAACCAAAGTTCAGTGTTCTCCATCGAGTAGGCAGTATGTAGCAGTAGTGACTCCATATGTCTCGTTCCATAGTTTCACCACACTTGTTGGAAAGATTTGTAGCATGTCCTTCTGGTCTTGTATGAATATTTAACTGGCAGCTAGCAACTGGAATATAGATAGTTAGTAAGAAGAAAAGTGAATTTGAGAGGATGATGAAAGGAATAACATAAAAATTTTAACGGAAAACTATAGCATTTGCAGGCCTTTTTTTTATATGTATTATTCGTTCTAAGGCAAAAGCCACTTAACACTACAGAAACTCACCAATTCAGCTATCAAAATATACTTTGACAGTACAGTAACAACTATAGAATGGTATTAAAAAAAATACGTGCAATAGAGAATAACAAATCTAGTAGTACCAAAATTTTTACGAAAGCAAAGACACAAATTAAAGATGATCGTACCCTTACTTGCAGTAGCATCATGCCGATCATACATAAAATTAAACTAAAATGCATCCAATACCTTATTTAACTGGCATTCTAATTAAATTTTGCAACCCAATTTCTAAAGCCACAAAGAACAGAGATCTTAGAAAAGTGAAGGTTTCTTTGCGAACCAAGGTCTTGAAAAAATAAAATTGAACTACAAATCAGTATAAGTGGATAAACCCAGGATAACTAAGTATTAGCAAAAAATGGAATAAAGGAAGAACAAAAGTGATGAGATTGTTTATTGTTTGTGGCTTGTTACTTGTTACTTGTGCTGAATATATAAAAAGTACCAAGCATGGGTGTTTAAATTCTTTCATTCCGCTGTTATTCATCATTTTCCTAGTTCACCTTTCCCCTCTCCCCAATGAAGATATAGTCTCAATACTTTCCTTGATTTGCTTTAGTTAGATAAACACACAAAATTTCTGATACTTTAGTATTAAGGTTTCTTTAATTTCTTGACTTGGAACTTCCAAGTGGGATCATAATTAATGTATCTCATATGTACAACACCTGGATAAGGGATATGTAATGATGATACATAACATTTGTAAAACTGGAGCAAGTGCAAGGCCATTACCAGTCACAATTAGAATCTCTCTTGGAGCAAGGATACCACCCGGAGGACCCATGTAACAGCTTTTCAATACAGTAGTTCGAAACTATAGCAACAGAGTCATTATAGTTTGATTAAAAAACCAAAACAAAAAAACATAGAAACACTAATTAAAAAATTGCAACATCTAACATATACAATGCATCTAAAATCTTGCTTAAATTGCAAGCAAGTAAAATTACTTTATTGTAACAAAAATGTAAAAGAGCATAGCTTACATGGAATAAATGAATAAATTAGGAAATACCTTGAAAGCTACGTTAGACTTGCTACAGTTCTTCAACCGAACGGTGGTCTTCTACAAAATTTAAGACATCAAAACCCAAATGATCAGTTCTTGACAGAGAAATCTTCGCTTTTCTCAATAAGCTTTAAAGCCAAAAAAATCACTGCAGAAAGAAGTCATAAAATAAGTGCTTTTGGGAAGCACTCTATAAAAATGCAAGTAGAGTAATGAAAATTCAAAATGTAATTGAAAATTGATAACTGAAAATCAAGAAGGTTCACAACTTAACATAACATCACACAGAGGTGAATAGAAGTGACCAGTTGGTCTAATATTAGATCAGATACATAATCAGAACTGTAGAACTGTGGCTGTTTGATCACACTCCAACTCATATATGATATAACTGATGACTTCAATAGTTATGGACTCATTACTATTGTTGGATTGACAAAGGTGGCCTACATCCCTAAATGCTGGAGTAAAGTGATCGACATCCCTGGAATCCTGGCTTAAATCATGCCGGTATATTAGAAATATTCTTTTGTAATAATAGTGCTCTTGTAATAGGGCTTGTGTATATATATGCTCTGTTTATGGAGAAGTATGAGTATAATAGAAAGTCACCTTCAATTTGATATGGTATCAGAGCAGAGATCCAATTTGGACTCTGTCTGTTCCGCGGCGTTTTCTTTGCTTTTCGGGTTCTTTTGCTCCAGTTCTCCGCATCTTCTGTCCAAAATCTGTAGCAGTTCGGCCCATTCCAAAATCCGCACCAGAACCCGACATCGTTAGCAGATCCGTCCATCCAAATTTCGACTCTCTGTTCCGTTGTGTTTTTGGTTCCTTTTGAGTTCTTTTGGGTTCTTTTGATTGGTACAGAGAGAAACACAAGCAGAGCTATTTCTTACCTCACCAGAATTCCTCCGCCGCTGCCGCCGCCGCCGCTCTGCTCCGTCAAATCTCTTCTTTGGTTCTTAGCTGTGGGAGTGTCTTGGCTCAATCCCTTTGTCAGCTGCCGCTCCGCCAGCCATCGCACCAACAGCAGCAGGACAGTCACGTCTCAGCCACGACGTTTGTTGACGAACGCACTCGACACACGGCCCGCCGACCCAGATCTGGACCGCTCGACGCCGAACAAGAAAATACCTCAATCTTCTTGTTCTTTCTGAAATTTGCGAGGTTGTTGAGGAGTTTTTGGGTTTCAGTGGCTGAGTTTATTTGGTGGAATCTGTGGTTTGTGTTTTTTGAAGGGTGAGAACATACCTGATTGGTATCATCACGTGCTGCACTAGAGATGTCGTCATGCAGCAGCTTTGCATCCTCATTTTGATTAATTAAACACTTTGCAGCAAACCCGTCGTCATGCAGCAGCTTTGCATCCTCATTTTGATTAATTAAACACTTTGCAGCAAACCCCATTTTAACATCCTCATTTAATTAATATTTTTTTTTTCCATTCATTCAAAACCTTCCCACCTAACCCACCACTTCCTCCCTTGTCCTCTTCAGGAGGAGGGACTTTTGCCTGCCACCAACCACATTTTTATTCTCCCACCAACCACCCTCCTATATTCAATTTAAAAAAAAAAAAAAAAAAAAAAAAAAACTTTGCTTTGGTTCTTTTGTATTTGTAATTTGATATGGCTCCGGTCAACATTCAAATGACTTGCAACTATTGCAAGGCAGTTGGTCATTTCAAGAATCAATGTCCTAAGCTGCGAAGGTTCAATTTCAACAATTCCAGTTGGAGAGGAGAGAGTAATATTGGAGGAAGCAGAGATCAGAGAGGCAAAGCAACAGTCCAACTAGCGCCCAAAATGTTCTCTAAGCGTATTGTTTCACTGACTAAGGAATCTCGAGGTAAAATTGGTATTGCTTTACATGCTTCTGATTTTACTGGTAGTGATACATGGATAATTGATTCTGGTGCGTCTGATCATATGACCTACGACAAGTCTTTCTTTGTGTCTATGTCATCTCCTTCTATATCTCATGTCTCTAATGCAAATGGTGTGTCTTTTCCGGTCCTAGGTATTGGGTCTATTCAGGTTACACCGTCCATTGTTTTGCATGATGTCCTTTATGTACCCTCGTTGTCTCATCATCTTTTATCTGTATCTCAACTGAATTCACAGAATAAGTGCTCTGTAACCTTTTATCCAATGTATGTTGTTTTTCAAAATCTGTGCAATCGGGTGATTATTGGCAAGGGAGACCTGAGGGGGAGACTGTTTCACTTGGATTACATGTACGCAGGACAAACACAAGTACCGGAACAGCCTTTGGCCCTGACATTGAGTTCTGATCGATTGAGTGAGGTATGGTTGTGGCACAGACGTTTGGGTCATCCATTTTTTGGGGTTATGAAAAAGTCTATGCCTTCGTTATTTTTGGGAATAAGTGATTCTAGTTTGCATTGTGAAACTTGTGCTTTGGCTAAGAGTCATAGGTCTAGTTATCCTTCGAGCTTTCATTCTAGTATCATGCCTTTTGAGTTAATTCATTCAGACTTGTGGGGTCCTTCAAAACATTCTACCCTTTCTGGAATGCGATATTTTGTGTTATTTGTCGATGACTTTACCCGACTATCCTGGGTTGTCTTACTTAAGTCCAAAGATTCTGTTTTCTCTACCTTTACAGCATTTCATAGTCTTATTCGTACTCAATATGATGCTAATGTTAAGGTCTTTCGTTCCGATAATGGAGGTGAGTTTGTTAATCATTCTTTTCATGAATATTTCCAACACCATGGCATAATCCATCAAACTTCTTGCCCACAGACACCTGAACAAAATGGGGTGTCTGAACGGAAAAATCGCCACCTTCTGGATATGGCTCGGTCCCTTTTGCTTAGTGCTAACATGCCTAAGTACCTTTGGGGAGAGGCTGTTTTGTGTGCTTCTCATCTTATCAATCGCCTTCCATCTGCTCCTCTTCAAGGTCGTGTCCCACTTGAGGTCTTGTCTGACTACGTTTCTATCCCATCATCTAATACTCTTCCTGCTCGTGTCTTTGGTTGTGTTGCCTATGTTCATCTGTATAAGAATCAAAGGTCAAAATTGGATGCTAGAGCCCTTAAGTGTGTCTTTGTTGGTTATAGCTCTCATCAGAAAGGTTACAAATGTTATCATCCTCAATCCCAGAAATTTTATGTCACCATGGATGTTACTTTCAGTGAAGATGCTTGTTATTTCTTACCTCCTGTGACTCCTCCTCAGGGGGAGAGGTCTTATTATTATGAAGATTTGTTCAATGGGCAAGATGAGAGTCTGGCATCTGAATCCTCAAGGTTGGAGTGTTTAGGAACAGAGCTGGAAAAGGAGGATAGAAGCTTTACCGACGCATCGGCCGAGTTGGAAACGGAAAACAGGGGTTCGGCAGGAAAAGAAACCCCGGGCAATGTGTTACCGACTGGTCAATTGGATCAGTCTGACCGGTCGGTCGAGGAGGCCGTTTCAGACCCTATTTCAGATGAGGTTCTGCAGTCTTCTGATGGTGTTTTGAACAATTCTTCTGTCTCTCCCTCTCCTTCAGCGGTCTCACCTGCTCAATCATCACCCGAGGTATGTCCTAATCATTCCTTGTCTAATAGTCCTTCTGTGTCTGGTAGTGTTCCCACCAAAACCTTGCCCAGTCGTTCAACCCGTGGTCAGCCTCCGAAACACTATGAACCTGTTCTAAGTGCTAAAACTAAATACCCTATTGCTAATTATGTGTCGACCCATAGGTTATCTAAACCGTATGTAGCCTTTGTGAATCAATTATCTTCTGTGTCTCTTCCTAGTAAAGTGCAGGATGCCATGAAGGATGAGAAGTGGATGAAAGCAATGACAGTCGAGATGGATGCTCTTGAGAAGAATCGTACGTGGGAGTTAGTGTCATTACCACCAGGAAAGAAGACAGTTGGTTGTAGGTGGGTGTACACAGTGAAACATAATTCAGATGGATCGGTGGATAGGTACAAGGCAAGATTAGTGGCTAAAGGCTATACTCAGAAGTATGGAGTGGATTACGATGAGACATTTGCACCAGTGGCCAAAATTAACACAATTCGGGTACTTCTTTCATTAGCTGCTAATCTTGATTGGCCTTTGCAACAGTTTGATGTTAAGAATGCATTCTTGCATGGTGACCTGCATGAAGAGGTTTATATGGATTTGCCTCCTGGATATGGTACTTCCACTGGAGAGCAGATGGTGTGCAAATTGAAGAAGTCGCTTTATGGCTTGAAGCAGTCTCCCAGAGCTTGGTTTGGCCGGTTCACCAAGTTCATGAAGAAAATTGGATACCGACAGAGCAATTCAGATCACACCTTATTTCTTAAACATCGGTGTGGTAAGGTGACTGCCTTGATTATTTATGTTGATGACATGGTTGTGACAGGTGACGATATTGAGGAAATTCAAAGGTTACAAGGTCAGTTATCCTCTGAATTTGAGATGAAAGATTTGGGTAATTTGAAATATTTCTTGGGAATTGAAGTTGCTCGTGGAAAGGATTGTATTGTGTTGAGTCAGAGAAAGTATGTCCTAGACTTGTTGGCAGAAACAGGTATGCTGGATTGTAAACCTGTTGATACTCCTATCGAGCAAAATCATCGGTTAGCAGAGTACGTGGACCAAGTACCTACAAATAAAGGGAGATACCAGAGGTTAGTTGGACGGTTGATTTATTTGTCCCACACTAGACCAGATTTAGCCTATGCAGTTAGTGTGGTGAGTCAGTTTATGCACAATCCCAGTGAGGTCCATATGGATGTTGTATTTCGTATTCTACAGTATTTAAAGTCTGCTCCAGGGAAAGGATTAATTTTTTCAAAACACAGCCACTTGGATGTTTCTGGATACACAGATGCAGACTGGGCAGGTAATATTACAGATCGCCGGTCTACTTCGGGATACTTCACGTTTGTGGGTGGTAACTTGGTTACTTGGAAGAGCAAGAAACAAAAGGTGGTGGCTCGCTCCAGTGCAGAAGCAGAGTACAGAGGAATGGCCCGAGCACTTTGCGAGATGTTGTGGTTGAGAAATTTGTTGAGAGATTTGGGGTTCAGGCAGGAAAAGGCCATGTCACTTTATTGTGATAATAAGGCTGCAATTGAAATTGCTCACAATCCTGTTCAGCATGATCGCACGAAACATGTGGAGGTAGATCGACACTTCATTAAAGAGAAGTTGGATGGGCAGATCATTTTGTTTCCCTTCGTTCCTACTGATGAACAGTTGGCGGATATTCTTACAAAGGCCCTCTCGAGAAAAGCTTTTTATGACTCACTTGACAAGTTGGGCATCCGTGATCTGTATGCACCAACTTGAGGGGGAGTGTTGGATTGACAAAGGTGGCCTACATCCCTAAATGCTGGAGTAAAGTGATCGACATCCCTGGAATCCTGGCTTAAATCATGCCGGTATATTAGAAATATTCTTTTGTAATAATAGTGCTCTTGTAATAGGGCTTGTGTATATATATGCTCTGTTTATGGAGAAGTATGAGTATAATAGAAAGTCACCTTCAATTTGATAACTATTACATGGAAAAATATTTAATTTAGGCCTAAATTATGTGCATATATTTGTAGCGGGTGGTGGGTCTTTGATAGATAATAGGTCCTCTAATGGTAGAGATCAAAGATCCTTCTTTAAATAAGAGCCTCTTGGCTATTGCTTTGTAATTAGATTGGCAAAACCATGTTGGTTTCTGGGGGATGATGGTGACTTATTGGCCATACAGATAATACAATGATGTTGCAAGAATCAATTGGATTCCAAGTTGTGGTTATCGTTCTTCTCAGTGATACCATCATTGATCAAAGTAATAAATAATGGCAAATGGGGTTGCCTATACATCGCACCAGAACATTTTATATAGCAAGACTTCTCTCAGAAAGATCGACATTAGAAACAAATACTAAATACCTTCTGGCAATTGTATGAGGATTCATCATTTCAACCCATCCAATAACAAAGAAAAAAACAATTGGATCAACAACTGATATTTCAATTCAAACACTGACACCCACATCGAAACCGATCGATCAAATGGCAACAAACAAATCAAATAAAGCACTATGTTTATATTCACAGTACTTCATTTCACAACATATAAACAAATTGAGAGTGCAATACCTTCAATAGCATCCCTGGGGTCTTTAGCCCAGCTCAATACTCTTCCAGAATCCTCCCTTTCCAGGTCTCTTACCTGTATACTTCGAACTGAAATTGCCACAAAATTCATAAGAATACAAATCATAAATAAATTGAATACAACAAAATCTTGATAATAAAATGAAATTGTAGCAGACAAAATTACCTCAAGAATACTTTCAGAAAAGCTTTCTCACAACTGTTAGTGAGAACTAAACCCCTGTGCAGAGGATTAGGTAAGCAATTACATGGCTAAAATCCTTCAGCTTCTGATTTTAACAGAGAATTAGATCATGTATAAAGGAGTTATGTTACAGAAAGATAAGAAACATAACCACAACATCTATTGTAGGCGGTAGATAATGGAGTAAATCATACCCTTGAGGGAAATGGTAGAGCCTTTGCGTGGCTTTAAATCACCTAATCCCACATTCTTCATAGTTCATACATACATCTAGCAAATGCTCAGCTGAGTGAAACCTGGACAAAAAAAAAAGAAATCAACATTAACCAAAACACAATTTCCTAATCCTAATAAGCACAAAATTACCCAAAATCAGCATAAGTAACCTTAAAATTGCTTTTACCAGAAATTCAAACTCATCAAATTAACCATACCTAGAATTAAGCTTACACCTAGACTCGTCAACATGCAACACCACCTCTTTCCCTTTCTCAAACTTCAATTCCCATTCCTCACGGGAATTCTGAACCTAACCCTAGTGCAAAACCCTACCAAAAAAAAAAAAAAAAAGGGTGATTAATATACCAGACACCTTTACCACGACTGAAAAATCAAATGGAATTCGATTACTCACTGCACCGTCTCTGGAGTGAAGTTTTTATATGGACATTGTACATAGGCCGAATATTTATTTTGATAGAAAAAAAATCCAAAACAAAACAAAACAAAAAAACATAACGAATCTCTACCCCCGGCCTCTCTCTCTCTCAAGTCTCAACTACCAAAACAAATGGATGGATGCGGCCGTGGCAACCAAAGAACTGGGCACATGGCGCGAAAGGCAACACAACACAACACTCAGGGCAATCGAGTAAAAGTCCGGACAGAATGCAGGGGCAAAATCAGAATGACACTGTAGCCGCTATCGAATAACAACGCACAATTGACATAAAAAACTAAGGGCAAAAGCGTCACTTCAACAGCGCTTAGTAAATTGCTATTTATGTGCAATGGTTTCAAACTTTCAATCCAACTTATTTTGAAGAATTCGCATCTAATCAGATTATATGTGATCTTTTGATTGTGGTCCAAAATGCGCAATTGGGGTTTCAATGTTTGGTAAGACAATGATTTCTCATTTGTCAGGTCACATGTTCGAGTCCCATCAAAGGCGGAGATGGGTGAGGTTAAAAAAAAAAAAAAAAAATTTATAATTGGATTCAAGGAAATCTAATTGAAGAGATGCGACAAAGTGTTCGGATCATTGTGCAAATCTAGTCCAAATAAGTGTTCAAAGCCAATCGGACACA
Source organism: Rosa rugosa (assembly GCF_958449725.1). Classification (NCBI taxonomy): domain Eukaryota; kingdom Viridiplantae; phylum Streptophyta; class Magnoliopsida; order Rosales; family Rosaceae; genus Rosa; species Rosa rugosa. The sequence continues at coordinate 45,651,021 of NC_084821.1, forward strand.
ATCTAGTTATTTAAATTAGATCGTGTGAATATAATATACCTCTATGAAATAACTCCTTAACAAAAGCACTAAATGTTAAATATAAAGGGGAATCAAGTTCACGCTCCTTATTTTACAATCCACACTCCATGTTCCTTTTTTAATATCTTTTTTTTTTTTTTTGATTGGACGACAGTAGTAACCACACACACACCCTCATGCAGTGTATCCCAGCGTATCCGGACTAATCACTGCACCGCAGACGCACGAACCTTAGTGTTTAATCAACCTAGGTCCCTCAAATCTGCTGGCCACGGGGTGGAGCTGGGATTCAAACGCTAGACCTGGGGGTTCCAGACTAGGCAGCTCGACCAACACACCACACCACGTGGTTTCCTTTTTTAACATCTTAACATCATATGTTTTACAATTCACACTACAAAAAGACAAAACTAAATATACTAAAAAAGAAACATGGAGTATGAATTGTGAAATGGGGAATGTGAATTTCATTTCTTAATATAAAATTCATATGTAAAAATACAAAATATCATCGTGTGATTGTCCTCCAAAGTAACAAAAGAATTAAATTTGTTAATATTTTGCGGACGACTGATTCATAGGCAAATTTTATTCCTCATAACAAAAAAAAAAAATTTGTTTATCTACGTTAGCAATGGTTGTTCCTCATTTGTTTAATAATTTTCATCGAAAATGTTGTTCTTCATCATAAAGTTAATTATCTAATAAGTTTGTATAATTACTTTCGGACGCAAGTTTTGCCGACAACAATTGTTCCGCATCATTGTCTAATTACATTTTACCAAGAACAGTTTCGTTGGCATTGAGGAACTCTTACATTTGCCTCAGTAAAGATTAGATTTTTAAATACCCTTTCCCAATGGGATTTTCGTCAGCAACACGCTAATGTTTTTGATACCGGGGTCTTTGGAAAATTTATAGTAAAATTTCAGTTTCCCTACAAACCAAAAATGCAAAGGAAAAAGATATTTTCCTAAATTTCAAATGAAAAATTGCCACTGAAGGCGACATGCACCAAGAAGGTCCCAGCTCTAATGTCTTATTAGCTAAAGCATATCCACTAAATCAATTGGATATGCTGTAATCATAATTAGATTCTAAACAAGAGCCGTAAACAAACAACATATGCGATTAAGCCAAGGGCCCACATTGTCATTTATGCTTCTCAAAGCAACAGATACACACTGTTGCAGATATTAATCCTTGCTTATTGAAATATCTCTCTTCAGTCTCCATGAATTTAAACAAAAAAAAAGAGCAAAAAATAGTGCCTACTTTCCTTGTATAACACTAGTGCCGTTTCAACCATTATTAGTATCTACAATTACACGCTCTTGGTTTATTCATATAACCAAAAATCCGGTAACCATGGAGTTTCACAGCACCTCTTCTTCCCGTCTCTTTCTACACCAGAAGTCTCCCTTCCCGTCGTTTATGATACACGATATACGTAAGTCTTCCCCAGCACAGGCTCCTCACAGCTTTGCCTGAAGAAAAGCAAAATATATTTAGGGATAAACCAAACATATTCCATATTATCATATGGTCAACAAGTATATTAATGCTGAAACAAACATTAGTAGTTAAAGTACAATTTGGTAGGCTACGGTGGTCCAAGCATAGCATCTCATGACAGCGGTTCACCTAACATTAAACAGATCCACTGCTAATTGGTAGCAAAACATGATATTCCTAGGTATCTATATTGAACACGTCTACCCATAGTTGCTCCATTTCTGAGCCGAGGCTCTACCTAACACTTAACCAACGAATGTCTGTGCAATAAAAGGGAAGGGAAGGCAGATTATTTGTTATAGAATTTTTGGAGATGTAATTGTAAAGTGGAGTCGAACTTATAAAGAATATAGCAGATGTAAGTTTACAATGTCATACTAATATAAACCCGTGATACATCCCTCACCCCACAAAATATCACCAAACTTTCTGTTGGAATCTATCACATACAAACAAAAGGCATGAACTGTATAGAAACAAATAATGTTCGTCTGTATTTACAAACAAAAGGTATGAAACATATAACACCAAATAAACTTTGTCTACATATACAGACTAGTCAAATTGCATCGAAGAAACTGTTATAATATGAAAACAATAGTTTATCCACATCCTAACTCAAACTTCGAGGACATCGGAAACCAAACCGACAAAACTCATTTACATCAAGAGATTCTGGGTTCCACATTGCAGACCCTTTAACAAAATTGGGCTAAATGTGCAGGCAAGTATTAATTCCAAACACCATATCATAATTTCAAAGGCATGCAACAAGAGCTCCTAGTAGCGGAAAAAAGTCCATATGCAATTGATCCATATTATAATACTTTTCAAATAGTGGTAATCCAAGAAATTTGTCAGCAATGTCTAAGCATTTCAAGTCAGAGGGGAAAAAAAAGCCATAAATAAATAACGAACAATCAGCTCAATTCATAAAGAGAAAATGGGCTTACCTGGGAATACAAGAAGGTTCCGAAAATTGCAATAGCAGCTCCAAGAGCATTGACAGGCTGGACAGGTGTGTGGAATATGATGATGGAGGATACTATGACAGAAATACGTTTCATGGTGTTCCCTATGCTAAATGTCAAAGGAGAGATCTCATCTAGCGACATGTATGACACCTGGTTGTATAGATGATAGAAGACACTCTGGGCTGCCATCCACCTATTGTTCATAACCAACAGCAGCTCATAAGTATTAGAAGGCAGGTATAAATAAATAAATAAACAAAGGTATCATAGCCTTAAACAAGAACAAACACGAAGAATTTTTCTGCTAGTGATTCTAGGTCTAAAACAACAGTTACAATGCATGGTCTTGAACCAACATTTCATGATATTTCAAACTCTGTGCGGGAAATAAAGAAAACGGAACCATAAAATCATAGCTGCAAGAGACATTTCAAACAAACAAAGAGAAACTATAGGTCATGTAATGAACTCCTCCAATTCCATTACAAGACCAAAAAAAATAAAGAACCCTGCATCATAATCATGAGCAACAAACCTTCAGCAGAAAAAAAAAAAAAAAGGATAACAGGATCATTTCTCAATAAGGTAAAAAATTTACTACTTTGGTTGCATGTATAAAGCTCTAATCAGTAACAACATGCACATAATTAGATTAACTTCTAACACAATACATTCCAACCAAGACATGCCTTGCCCCTTTCATCATCTGCATTCTACTAGGGGGTCCAAGATATCTCTAGAAGAGAGTACCTATTAAGTGAAAATTCAAAGGATCAAACAAACCCTACACTCCTAGACCATTCAGACGAGAGTTATGGCGTGCAGATTGCTTGTTCTTGCCAGAAGACATTACTTATTATGTGTTTACAATGTGCCCTGAAAAAAATAAAAGATATATACAGAACAACAACAAATGACAGTTGACGTGAAATTACCATATCAAGTTGGGACCAATTTGCGCCATGGCTGTTTCAAATCCAGCTGCCCACATCTTGGGTCCCTCCACCGCAATTGCAAATGGTGTGAGAATTATGAGAGACATAATAGATAGACAAGCATAATAATTCATTCCGCTAACAGACTTCCCCTTCATGCCCTTCTTTGAAAATATGTTTCGGAAGACAAATGCCAAGTTTGATATCATGGCCCCCATGAATCCTGAAACACACAGAAAATCACAAAATTTAAGATTCTATTTACCTAATAATAGCAAAATAAAAAACATAATCTTTGAATCACAGGATAACATGCTATAATTACGCTAAAAATCATTATAATGGAAATAGTAATTAAGCAGACCAAAAAAAATGCAACTGGCTAAAGCTCGCTCTGGTCTTTGGAAAAAACTGGACCAACAAAGAAGCTGGCTATGGCATCTAAGTTCAGATAAAATAACAAGGTGAAAGGTGCAGTATGAAGAATGAAAATCTCCATCAGAAAATGCAAGTTTAATTGTAATACAAAATATGCACGCAAGTATTTAGCTGATGCAACAGTAGCAGCTAACTTAACTTTATTCTGGAGAAGTCCCAACAACAGAAATTTTTTATATTGTTTTCTTTTTCAACAAGAAGTCACAAGTCGAGAAATCAATAATTTAACAATTTAAAAATTCTGCTTTCAGTAGGGAGAAAGTTTGGTTACCAATCATGTTGAAATTCAGCTCTGTCAAGGCAGCAAGACCACAACCACCAATGATTGGAAGAAGGGAGAGGTAGACCGAAGTAGGGAAGGACTCGCCCAGCAGGAACCTCGAAACCAATACACTAAAAGCAGGCTCTCCACTCTTGATGATATGGGTGAAAGAAACTGCAACCTTAGACATACTAACAGTTGCAGCTACATGTCCAATTGTATGTGCCACAGCAACCTGCAGCGAAATCAACGAACACTACAATCAAAATCCATAACCGACCAGAAAAATAGAGATTTCAATCCAATGGTCGTAAAACACCAAAATCTCCAAATCATTGCTTGGCTAGCATAAAAAGTTCAAACCTCTGTCAACAATTGAGATATCTAAAACAAAGGCAACAACTAAACTCAGTCAAATCATTTTCCTTAGCTTGTTTTCATTTCACTTACATTTTCAATATCAGAACTTTCATTTAATTTATTTTCCTTTGATTTCTCAGCATCCAAACAAAATGGTTATTTTCACAACCAAAGACCTTCAAAAATCCTCACTCACTTTCAAAAAACAAAACAAAATCTAAAAACCATAAAGCAGAACAAGTTAAAACCCTCACTTTCTCAGCAAACTCCATCCATCATTCACACAAAACCAAAAACAATTCAAAAGGATCCAGCCAAACAAAACCCAATTCAAACTTACAGGAAACAGAGCCTTCCAAAAATCCATATCAGTCTTGGGCGCCTCAGCAATCCTGGTAGCCCAAGACACCAACATGATCAAAGACCCGCATGCCAAAGACAGAGTGGAGGTCAACCAAGGAAACGGGTACGCATTCAACACCTTCTTATTGTAAATATTGAACACCACATTCAGAGCCCACCACATAGCAAAATACACACCGATCTTCAACTTCTTGGCCGCCTCCGATCGAGTGTCCACCTTTGGAAGCTCGATCGGCTCTGACTGATCTGCCTCGTAAGCCTGACATTTGATCAAACTCGTTCGAGCCTTGAGTGATCCAAAGGTCTCTATACTAGAGACGTGCAGAGGCTTCTGTACCGAAAGCACCGACCTTTGAAAGCTCTTCAAAGGCAGAGACGGCAAATGCAAAGATCCTTGCACCGACGGCCGAGCTTTTGGCCGGAGAAAAACATCACAGCCATTTGTGATCGCCGGGGATTGTTTCACAGAGCAGATCATGGTGCAGCAAAAAGGTTGATTCTTTGGTGAAAATTCAAGTTGGGTTTTCTGTGAAGTACACAAAAAACCCAGTACAGAAAAAACCCAGATATGATCAACCGGTCAGAGTTGGTATTCTGGGGGAGAAAAGATGAAACCAAATACTATTACGGCTGCTGAAAAAGAGTGAAAGAGAAGACAAAGTAGAAATTGGGTTTGACCTGAAAAAGGCTAGAGTAACTGAAAATCCAGAATATATAGTAAAAGATCAAAGGGTATTGATTAAAATAGAGAAAAGAATGAAAGGGGGTTCGATTTCAGATCGCTGATCGGAGTAGGTCTGGTAGAAGTAGAACAGAGTACATCTAATATATGAGCCAGGGAAAGGGAAAATGGGTTTTTTATTTTTAATATAGTTTGCCGCTTGGGATTGGTGGAGAGGGGGCTGGGCTTTGAAATCTACAACAAACTACAATGAGGGTTTGCTCTGAAATCTCAGTCCAGAGAAATATGTATTGGCAAAGAGTCATGTGAGTGTGCGCATCTTTTGCATTAAAGTATTCATCAACTTTTCTATACTTTGACAGGAGTTGACAGGGAGGTGCCTAAAAAGCTAACACCTCTTCGGTTCTGTTTCTAAATGTTGTACGTTGTAGTCTAGTGCGGTTAGGTGTACTTTGCCACACCGTTCCTGTCATTTTCCAATTCTCCATTAACAAGGATAGTTGTGGAGAAAGATCACAAATATGAATGGGATCAAAATTCATTCCAACCCAAATTCTTGGGCAAGTCTTCAACTATTTTGTTACTATTTGAGTTTCATGTGTTTCTTTCTTGAATTTAATGTGATTTTTTTTTAAATAAGAATCAGTACGATTCCGTTATAATCTTGATTAATAAAATTATAAAAAAATATGATAAGAGAATTGTCCAAGCTTTTGTAAAGAATTTAGCGACTGTATTTATTTTAAATTTTTAAGAATCTACAAGATTTTTTTTTGTATTTAACAGTTCATAAGTATTCAATTGAGATTTTTAAAAATTCTTTAAAATCTTGTTGTATTCAATTATGATTTAAAGTTATCCATTCAAATCTTTTTACTATTCTTTTTTTTTTTTTTTTGAAAGGATCTTTTCACTATTCAAAAGTATGCAAATTTGTAAGAATTTCATTAAATGCTAGATTGTGGAGAATATTTTTTTTTTGAGATAAAGATGAAATTGTATTAATGATTTATACGATTACAATCGTACTGTAGGGCATCCAAAACACACTCTGGAGCTTGAGCAAACCATTCCATATGAATGTCAGAATCAAAACCAAATCCTGCTAGTCTATGAGCAACATGATTAGCAGTCCTATAAGTATGACGAACAACTATAGAAAGCAAATCACCTAACAAATCTTTAATTTCTTCAACAATGATTCCCAAAGTAGAGAAGTCATGATCCTTTGCTATCACAGCCTTCATAGCCTCTAAACAATCACTCATTAGAGCAACATTAGACACACCAAGTGCCTAAATAAGCTCCAACCCAGATTAATAGCAAGAAGCTCAGCATGGTAAGCAGAGAACACATTAGGCACTCTATAAGCAAAGCCTGCAATGAACTCACCTTTCTCATTATGCAGAACACCTCCAATGCCTCCATGTTATAGTGAAGAAACATAAGCACCATCAACATTCAAGCACAACAAGCCACTCATGGGAGGGGACCAATATACTCTAGCTTTCGTCCTCCTATCGGTTACCAAAGTCATACCCCTATTAGCCTGAAGGAACACTCTTCATACCAAGCCATAGTACAAGCAACAATTGTAGAAGCATTTTTAGCATTATCATTCCACAATTTATCATTCCTATTCTTGCAAATACCCCATAAAAACATCAACAGCTTAGAAAGATTTTCACATGAAAGAGTAGATGCTTGTTCAAGTAACCATTCCTTAAAAATAAAAGAATGAGTAATAGGAACCTGAATAGAAAAAGGAGGAGCAATAAGGATTTCCTGCGCAGTAGGGCAGCCACATAACACATGTCCAACACTCTCAAACTGGTGATGGCAAAGCAGACAACCCATATCACTAGTATAACCCTTCTTGCTCAAACTATCCCTAGTTGGTAACACATTATGACAAGCTCGCCAAATACATATAGAGACCTTCCCAGGTATCTTAGCTTTCCAAAGTGACTTCCAAAGAACACTGAAAGGATCACCAAGAGAAGCGGAAGCAAAGACATCCCCCATCACCACATCCCGAGCTACATAGTAGGAAGTTTTAATAGAAAACTTACCTTTCTTCCCAAGTTTCCATCTCAAACGATCTCTTCTATTTCTATAACTGAGAGGAACACACAAGATAGCATCAACAACTTCTTGAGAAAATAGACGTTGCAGAATATCAACCCTCCAACTTTTGGTATCCGCATCTTATCAAGGAAGAGACTAACTCAATGTTACAAGCAGCTGGTTTACAAAGTTGATGATGAGAACATTTGGAATCCACTAATCACTCCAAACATTAATAGATGAACCATTACCAACCTGCCAAAATAATCTAGCTTGAAGGACAGTTCTAGCTTCCATAATGCTTCTCCATGCATACAAAGGGGAATCCCCCATATCCGCATCCAAAAAAGAACCATCCGAAAAATACCTAGCCTTGAGCAAACGAGACAACAAGGAATTAGGATTAGTGATTAACCTCCATCCCTATTTTGCAAGCAGAGATAAATTATGAGCATGCAGATTCTTGAAACCTAAGCCTCCTTCACTTTTAGACAGGCACACCCTATCCCATGATCGCCAGTGAATTTTGCGATTAGAATCTGAACCTCCCCAAAAGAATTGAGCACAAAGTTGGTGGAGATCATCACAAAGACCTTTAGGAAGCATATAACAACTCATGACATAAGTTGGGATAACTTGAGCCACTGCCAGAATCTCCTTCCCAGCAAAACTCAGGATTTTTGTGCGCCAACTGATCAGTTTCTTAGTTAATATTTCCTTAAGGTAAGAAAAAATTGCCACTTTTGATTTTCCCACATGAAGGGGAAGCCCTAGATACCTGCCATGGTCCTCAACACACTGCACCCCCAAAATAGAAGCTAAATTAGCTTTAGTATTAGGATTTACATTCTTGTTGAAGACAACACTGCTCTTCTGTAGATTAATCCTTTGGCCAGAAGCACGCTCATAAACATTCAGAATAGACTTGAAGGTAGTGCATTCCACCATAGAGGCTTCTCCAAATAGAAAACTGTCATCGGCAAATAATAAATGATGAATAGTTGGGGCTCGAGGACTCATCTTCAGCCCCTTCAGTGAACCCTGAGATACTGCATGAGAAATAAGGGAAGAGAGACCTTCAACACACAAAATGAATAAATATGGAGAAAGAGGGTCCCCCTGCCTGATGCCTCTGGATGGAGTAATATAACCTGTAGGTTTCCCATGCAGCAGAATAGAATAACGCACTGTTCTAATGGAACAAATAACAGTATCAATCCACTTTTGTGCAAAACTCATTTTAGATAAAGGACTAAATTTAGTTTACTCCCTTGAGGTTTGAGGGTAACATCATGTTGGTCCCTGTGGTTTCAATTTAATCAGTAACACCCCTGCACTTTCAAATTTCATCAATCGTGTCCAATTTGAATTCATCCGTCCAAATTGGACGTTAATTGCTTATGTGGATGTTCAATCTCCCACGCTCGGGCCCACTTGAGGGGCTAAATTACGCTTGTAACCCTTAAATCTATTTAAGAAAATTTCAAAAAAGAAAAAGCAAATGAAAATACCAACAAAAAAAAATTAGAATAATAATGCGGCAAAAGATGGAAGCTGCGCTTTGATTCAATGATAACGGGAGCTAGTTGCCTAGTTTGCTTTCCAAATTCCAACCATTACTTGAAGGATAAAAGAGTAAACCCAAAATCAAATTCCAACAAATTGAAACAAAAGTTGCAATTGCAATTATCTCTTTTCGATTGCCTAGCCATGTCAGATCAATAAAATTTAGACTTTGCACCATAAATCCTTCAACATAACCTCTATCAATTTTGCAGATCAAAACATAAACACATAAACACAAAGAGCAAATCTATGAGCCTATGAACCCAGCTTGAGGACTGCTCTTCTTCTTCTTAAAATTATGAGCTCAAGGCCATACCTGGAAAGGACATTTGCAGCCAGTTAACCCAGTTCGATTCAGAAAGGTGAAGATGCCATTGCTCGAATCTGGGTATTTATTATTTTCACATATCTCTAAAATCTAAGTTCAAAGTCTCATGCTTTTGTGCTTCTGGTGAATTGGGAATTGCCTGAATTGATTTGCATTGATGCCCCTAACAAAGTGATTAGAACAATTTCCAAATTCTAATGAATGTTTGATTTCTCTTTATTATGTGTGGAGGGCAGAGGCGTGGATGGTGGAGGAGGAGAAGTCAAAGAAGAGAGAGAGGGAAACGTGGGTGGTGAGTGGGTGAGTCGAATCGGTAAACGAGTGAGGGTCGACTGGAACCATCGGAAAATCAAAGTTTTTTTGTTTTTTTTTTTTGAATAATCGGAAAATCAAAGTTATGGACTTAGGGTTTTGTAGAGATTGAAGGCAAAGTGATTTTGGGCGAGGACGAATTCTGGGTTTCTTTTTTTTGGGGTGTATGATGTGGAATATGAGGCCATCCCCTCCACCACCTCTTCAGATCCTATAGTTTGATATGGGGTGTACCACTTTTTTTTTGGTCTAAAAAAGGTTTTATTGATCGGATGTTCTGAAACCTGAGTACCACTTTTGCTTTTTTCTTCTTAATCATAATAAATAGAATTTTTCTTATCCAGAAAACAAATAAATAGAATTATGAAAGAAATTTTTTTTTTGATTTAATTGACAATTTTAGCCCTTATTGAGGGCCCCATTAGGTTCCACGTCAGCCATTAACGTCCAATTTGGACGGAGGAATTCAAATTGGACACGGTTAATGAAATTTGAGAGTGCAGGGGTGTTATTGATTAAATTGAAATCACATGGACTAACATGATGTTACCCCCAAACCTCAGGGGGGGTAAACTGAATTTAGTTCTTAGATAAAATAGAGATCAAGAAAGTCCACTCCAATCTGTCGTATGCATTGCTTATATCTAACTTAAGGGAGAAGAATCCCTCATTCTGATGTCGGAGCTTATGCATAAAATGAGCAACTTCAGATGCAACAAGAGTGTTATCAGATATCAAACGACTAGAAACAAAGGCATTTTGAAGAGGAGAGATAATAGAAGGCAATAAAACTTTCAATCTGTTAGCAAGCACCTTAGAAGCAATTTTATACACCACATTGCAAAGGGCTATAGGCCTGAAATCAGCTGCAACTTTAGGCTCTTTAATTTTAGGAATAAGAGTCAAATGAGTAAAATTGCTCTCAGAATCCAGAAGACCTGTGTTTAAGAAAGTCCTCACAGCTAAACACACATCATATTGAACAATTGCCCAATGCTTTTGGAAAAAAGCAAGAGACATACCGTCAAGTCCAGGTGATTTTGATGGATGCATCTGGATTAAAACCTTCTTGATTTCCTCATCTGAATATGGAGCTAATAGAGAAGAATTCATATCATTATCAATACATGGATGAATATGTTCAAGAACTAATACCAGAGCTGCAGGATCAAAACCCTTAGAATGAAAAATATTTTCATAGTAATCAATAAAAACTGAAAGCCACTTATGCAGGATCAGTTTGCCATTGTCCTTCCAAATCAGTGATACCTACCACCTTATTGCGACTGCGCCTGTTAGACGCTTTCCTGTGGAAAAAGGCTGAATTACGATCCCTTTCTTTCAACCATAGCACCCTTGAGCTCTGACGCCAATAAGCTTCATCCAAAGATAAAAGTTAATTATATCCAAACTGGAGAGTTTTCTGCTGCTCAAAATGAACAGGATCATAAAGGAGTTTCATCAACATATCCATCTTAGATTGCAAGAGATGCATCTCGGTTTTTCTCTGCCGAAATGTTCCTGCATCCCATTCCATCAATAGCCTGCCAGTTGAACCAATTTTGAATCCAACTTGCTTCATAGGTTCACCTACAGAGGGAATGGACCATCCCTTCTGAATAACAGCAGCGCAATCGCCATGTTGCATCAACATATTCTCAAACCTAAAGTGCCTGAGCCTTGGCACTTTGACAACTGGTGCATCAACTATCTCCACCACAATGGGGTTGTGATCTGACATGTTTGGAGATAGTGTGACAACCCTAGAGTACGGGTACATAGCATGCCAATCTTGCGTGCAACAACCACGGTCCAAACGTTCCTTGGTGAACCGATTAAACCATGTGAACTGAGAACCCACAAACCCCATGTCTTCCAGATTACAATCAGTTGAGGCTTCCCTGAACCGTGTCATCATCGCAGCATTCCATGGTGGACCACCGGATTTATCAGCTGCACACAAAATCTCATTAAAGTCGCCGGTTATTAACCATGGTAGATTCACTTGTGCTGCCAGAGTACGAAGCAAGTCCCAAGTGTGAACCCTATCACCATGCCTTGAAGATCCATAGATGCCTGTGAATCGCCAAACTCCAACGACACCAGGAATCCCTATCTCAGCATCAATGTGATGTGCGGAGTAGGTACGAAGACTCACCTTCAACTCTGAAGACCAGAATAAAGCCAAACCTAGTGAGCCATCCCTTTTGGGAAAGCAAATACAGCCAGAGAAACCCATTTCAACTCGCAGGTCCTCTATAAGTATTGGTTCGACAAGGGTTTCCGAGACAAACACCAAGCTAGGGTTGACATGACAAACCTGAGCAACCAAAGCACTCTGCACTTCTATATTAACCAGTACTCGACAATTCCAGTTGAGGACTTTGAATGGCAGCATCACAGCAGGGAGAAGAAAAACAGTGAGTAGACGCCGACCATCGCGGTGCCTATGTAGGAGCAAAAGCACCGTAACGCCCTAAGGATGATGCACAGTGGATTAGATGCAGACTGATCGTTTGGTGCACGGACAGCAGAAGACGCCGGTATAGGGCTGCGACCACCGGTGATCGGAGCCGCAGATATCCATGGGCGGAGGCCCGACTTAGGGTTTTGCTGGAGATTTCTCGGGCGCATGAGGCGCGTTGCAATTTTTTTAGATTGTGGAGAATAACATAATGTTGTTTATACATATTAAAAGTTTAAAACTCAAAAACAATCTAACTACTTCTCAAAAGATTTTGAAGGACTCTTTCTTGCTCAAAGAATGAAGAGGCTTATTATGACTACTATCCTCAATAGATGACGCTCATACAATTTGTTCTAGATCCATTTTCCCACTATCCTCCTATTTTTTGTTTTGTTTTTTTTGTTTTTTTTGTTTTTTTTTTTTAGTTTGAGTAAATGAAAGATTTCATTAATACTCTGAGGCTAGAATGGCACATTACACAGCTTCTATACAATGGCGAATTCATGTACCATTACACTTAAAACATCCAACGCTCATTTATTCAAGGAGCCTAGCAAACTAAAAACTTATCCTACAAAAAGGTAACTTTGCAAGAAAGCGTCTTTTGCCAATGCGCTCAATTGCGGTGCACCAGAAGCTTTCATTATCAAGATGTAAAAACAAACTTATAGTTTGCAGGCTAGAAACTACTCTAGTTACAAATCCCAAACTTTCTCCTTGCCCTTATCTTTGGAAGGTTCTTTATTTTTGGAGCCCAATGGTTGACCTCTCTTCTTTTTTACCTCCACCTTCTCAGCTGGCAAAGGTTCCTTAGACATCATCACTTTCGCAGGCACCAGCATTCCACCTGGGAGTTTCAATTAGTCTAAGAGATTTTGCCGTAAAGTGAAACTCTGGGCCTTTACTTTCTTCATGGGGGCAGCAACATTCATCTTCCCCTCAAGCAAATCATTCATTAAAAATTTCAGCTTTTTTGGAGAGGAGCAAGGGGAGGAAGGGCGCCATTGCTTCTCTCTATCTTTTTCTTGTCTTCCTGCAAAGTTTCAATAGAAACTCGTTCCTTTTTCATCTCTTGAGTTTGTTCTCACATCAATTCAACAAGAACCAACTCCTTCCCATGAGTTGTGTCCTGCAAAGCATCAAAAGGAACTAACTCATGCTCTTGAGTGTTGCTTGGCGAGGCATTAACATGAACCAGCTCCTTCTCATGGGTTATGTCCATCAAAGTATCAATAGGAATCAGTTCCTGTTCATAAGTGTTGTTCTACAAAGCAGTAACGGGAACACAAGCATTCGTATCAACTAGCACTAGAGCCCTAGAGTTGTCCACATTATGAAAGGCTTTCAAAATCTTCTGCCTAATAACCAAAGGTTTGTGTGGTTTAGCTATATCTCTAGGACCAAAGAGATTCCGAGAGATTGAGGGCAAAACTAGTGTCTGAACACCCTTGAACCTGAAGGCTCCATTGGCAAAACTTCCATATGCAAAGCTTTGGCAAGAACTAGGTAGTTCCAGCCAATTTTCCTTCTGCACATCCAATTGTTTCACTGTTGCACGCTCTGCTAGCTTGCAAGCACCATCCGCATGATAGATCAAATTGTATAGCCTGCACTTGCCTACCATGTATTCAAAGAAGAAAGAAATTTCCTCGATAACCCCAGGTGCCAATTTTATAGGGCTGGCCATTTGGACCGAATGGGCCGAGCCGGGCCGATTTCGAACCGAGCCAAACCGATTTGGGCCGAATATTCGGCTTACCAACTTTTCGGCTCGGATGAGCCGTACCGAAAGTCATCTTCGGCTCGGCTACGGTATGCAACTCCTCATACCGTCGGTATACCGTACCTACCGTATATACGTATACTACCAAATATACAAAATGTTTAAAACTTGGCAAGAGAAGGGAGTCGAACCCCTGACCTCTTGCACACAATCTCCTCTCCTCAGCCAAATGGCTTAGATTCTGACTTTGTGCTAGTTGTGAAAGTTTTTGTATATGTTGTTGGGAAGATTTTGGCATAGGTATCATGACCTAATTTTGGAGTTTCCGGTGACGCGTGGAGCCCACGTGCAGCCACTGACGGGGGCGCATGGCAGCGCGTTCGACCAGTTTTTGGGATTATGTTTTAATAGTTGTCACCTACTTGTCGATACGAGCATGTTGATATATTATGAGGTCATGTTATGATCATTTGAATCATGCTAAGTTTACGTAGTTTTGATTTTCTCGATTTGCAATCTTTAAGGATTCGACTGTTGGATTGTCGTATAATTTTGTTAAATTGATCCTAAAAGTGTTCTGAAGACCTTGGGAGGTCTCGGAGGAAGCTTTGTCTCGATTAACGAAATCTTTGATTTTTGGTTCAAATGCTCGGTTCGAACCATAATCGCTTTCGTTTTAAATCGTGTGCTAAGTTGAGACCTTATTTTACTTAGGTGATTGATGAAGTGTGTTCTGTACTTTATCTCGGCTGTTAGAGAAGACGCAGCGGGATTTAGAGGTGAGTAAATTTCACGATGTTCATTTATGAACGGAGTTACATTATTATTCAAAATTATTTGATAAATTGTGAAATCGTTTCGGAAATGAATATTTGTTTTAAATTATATGAACTTAATCGTCTACGGTTCATAGGTAAGTTAAAATGAGGTTTTATTATAAAGGACTAAATTCAGTTTAGTCCCTCAAACTTTAGGCCAAACATCAGTTTGGTCCCTCATTTTTTTTTTAATCAAACTCATCCCTGATCTATCAAATTGCATCAACCTCTTCCAAAATTTGAATCTGGCGCCAAATGTGACGTCATCCGCTGAGCTGGAGCGGACAAGGAGGTCCCACATTTCTGATTTTGAACCCACAAGAAGGGCAAAATGGACATTTCATATTTAATTTAATTTCTATTTTTTTCTCTCTTATTTTCTCTCTCTTGCTCTCTCTCACTCTCTTCACTCTGTCCACTTCCGATGAAACCCGATTTGCGCAACCAAAAACCCACCCCGAAATGCTGAGAAGCATCCGTTCCTGAAGGCCCCACCGCCCGCGTTACGACATGTGCATCTGCGCCATGATCTTCGCCCTCCTCTTTCCTCCTCTCCGTCTTTCTCCTCTACACCCGCCTCTCCCACTCCCAATCCCACCGCTTCAGCTACTGCCACCAAACCCCCATCTCCCAAAACGACAACGTTTCTCTCTCCAACCCCCTCATCTCTGACGACGCCACCGCCGCCTTCACCACCATCCCAGCCGATTTTTCTTCGATCATGTCAACGAGGTTAAGATGTTCAAGTCCAATTTGGGGGAGTTCTTTGATCATCATGACAACCCACCAATCCAATACCTAACCAAAATGCAATGCAGACACCACAACCCAAAATTGAAGAAACCCAAAACACAGAACCAAGCAATCAACAACTTCCATTCAACAACCAACAAATTACATAATTTTTTTTGTTTTAAAAAAAGACAGAAATGAACCTCCTCCTTGTGTGAACCAAGCTTCGAGTTTAGCATAAAAGGAAAGCTTGACGTTAAGATCTCCCTCTATCTACCGGGTCAAGTACCTCTAGACTGCCTCGACAAGTCCAAGTCAGTCACCGGAGAGGAAGATGAGGACGACGCCTATCAAGAGGCAGAGGTGGAGGCGAAGAGAGAGGCTTCAACGGTGGATTTGATCGAGGCTTCCTGTTACTTCGGTTTTGAGAGGGTGTGGAGTTTGGTTGAGGTGGTGGGTAGTGGGAGCTTGTGAGCAGAGATTTATGGTGGCCGGCCGGTGTTCACAGTGGCTGGGAATATGTGTGTGCGTGTGTGTGTGTGTGAGAGAGAGAGAGAGAGAGAAGAGGTTTCAGATGTGAGTGAGAGAGAGAAGAGAGAGAAAATAAGAGAAAAAGAATTAGAAATTAGATTAAATATGAATTGTCCATTTTGCCCTTCTTGTGGGTTCAAAATCAGAAATGTGGGACCTCCTTGTTCGCTCCAGCGCAGTGGATGATGTCACATTTGGCGCCAGATTCAAATTTTGGACGAGGTTGATGCAATTTGAGAGATCAGGGATGAGTTTGATTTAAAAAAAAAAATGAGGGACCAAAGTGATGTTTGGCCTAAAATTTGAAGGACTAAACTGAATTTAGTCCTATTATAAAAATAATTTTTCTCGACTTTTGTGATTGTGGACTATAGTTGGTATTGTACTTACATGAGCATTTGTCTAAACCATAATTAGCTATAATGAGCCACGCTCATGCTACCGCCAGCAGTACCAACAGCTATCAAGGGTCTGACCTACGGAAACACCACCAGACAGGTTATCGCCTGAGCTCTGGCTCAGCCCAAGATCGCCGCTGACACGCCGCCACGCGCCGCGCCAAAATCACCTCGCTAAAGCATCAAAAGCTGGGAATATAAGCATATCAGTCCCACATCGAAAACAAGGAAGAAATCAGTCTTTTCCTCACATATAAAAGGTCCACTCCTCTCTCTTCATTAAATACGCATATACTACTTACCTAACGTTATTCTGTCAACATAAATACATTGACTAACTTAGGCATCGGAGCAGAGAAGACCGCCAACCGCGGTCTCCCTCTGACTCCCTATGTATTTTATTTGACAGCTAGCGGAAACACCAAGATCTTTACAAGTAGCGGTCCGCCTAGCTGACCAACGTTAACCGAGGTTTAGCTACCGCTAAATCTCAGACATTAATAGGTATTAGTTGTATTCCTGAGTGGATGATTACGTGTGTGTGTGTGTATATATATATATCCTGATGGTGTGGCATTGTGAGAAGTATAATAATTGTGATTTTACTCGGGTTATTGTTTTGAGCATTTACTCTTTTCGGGAATGCAATATTATGCAATTGTTGATTTTTATTGTGTTGAAGAGTACCTTGAGTTGAGTGTAACATTTTGAGTCATGTGAGACTTTTTAAATGTTTTTAGTCTGAGGACCTATTGTCACAGTTGTGATTAAGTTGAGTGTAAAATTTTGAGTCATGTGGGACTTTTTAAACGTTTTCGGTTTGAGGACCTATTGTCACAATGGTGATTGAGGCAAGGAAATTGGGAACCACGCCTTTGGCCGGGTGAGTGGTTACGATCAGTTAGAGCTCAAGTCTGTCTGCCAATGTACTGCTTGGGGGATAACTTTGTGTTATCACTCTCATGAGTACATATTTGTAGAAGAGAGTTTCGCGTGTTTCTTTCTTTTATTGTCCATGAGAGACTTGGGTTCTTACTAATTTGTGGAGTTGTTTTGGTTGCTTAATTTATTCATGAGTTTCAGAATTGTTAAGCATGCGTTGTTTGTGTCATTTTAATTAAGTTTACTCATACGAGCTTAAAAGGCTTACCTGGTTTGTTGTTGCAACCCGGTGTACTATTTCATGGTGTAGGGGTTATTCCTGCTGGTCAGGACAACCAGGGTTTAGATCGCGGAGTGTTGTTGCAACAGTGTTAGGTTCATGACCTATTTTGTTATCATACTGCTGTATGTAGTATGCTCTTAGTGAGCATTTCCATTCTTACTTTGATGCTTCAGAGTTATGTAAACACTTGGTGATGTAATAATTGACTCTAGTGATTGAGTATGTATTGACATGTATAGACTCAGTTTATTTTGTTGCTTAGTTTAAATGAAAAAAAAAATTAAGCATTTGGGCGATTTGTTGAGTTATCGCGTTTCAGATTTGAATTTTCTTTATTCAAAATTCGAGGCGTGACACTAGCGCTAGCGGAATATTTTTGATTCTGACTCAGAGGAAGAACGAGTCCATTTTGATGGTATGAGGCACTATCTGACCATCATACTCTTGAAGGACCAAATGAGCTTGATTGAAATGCCAAGGACCACCCCACAACACCTTATTGCGGTCTCTTTTGAGGTCCAAAGCTGTCACAAAATGATTTTGAGGTCGCTCTTGATCCCTAAATTTGCCATCAATGCACGCCAGAATTGACGCAATAAATCTTGCGTCTCAAAGAATTTTGACATCAGAGGTCTTGTATGAGATGTCCAGAATGTCATTTCCAGCCAACGCCAGCGACGCTGTAAAACTAGCAGTGACTTCATTAATGGAGGACATGATGAGAGGAGGTTGAAAAGGTTGTAGTTTGGTTGGAGATCAGAGACAGATCGACGTAGAAGACGTCGATTTAGGATTAGGGTTTGACCCCTTTGTTTTGCGGCAGAGCGGCTAACCTGTTTTTATAGTTTTTGCAACTGTTATATCCTAAAATATTACTATCCTCATATGCCTTTATCCCATCTAATAATTAATTATTTTTATCACTACAACTCTAAAATCCTTCTAGCTAATTAATATGATACATACACATCTGTTTTCTGTAAAATTAGACATGAAAATGATAAATTATGTCGTTAGTTCACTTCATATGCCCCCACTTCAAGGTGCGCCGTAAACATGTGGTTGTCACGTGTTGGAGGTGTGACTTGAAGTCCAAGTTTAAACTCTTTTTTTTTTTTTTTTTGTCACCAAAACTTCGGCAACATTTGTTTTTTCTCTTTTTATGTTGGTGCCTGTGGCTTATAGCAATACGACTTGTTGAACCAAATCTGTGAAGACTTCGCAACACCTTAACCTTATTCGTTGCCCTGTTAGCTGTCTGGGCCCCCAGCGCATTAATCTTTGGGCCTAAGAAGTCTTTGGGATACCGTGAACAATATGAAAATAGGGTGTCAAAAAAAAAAAGAAAAAAGAAAAAGAAGGAGATGGTGTATTTAATATTTAACAATGTGTGAATAAAATTTCTCTTTCCGCAAGCAACCCTTTTGCTTAAGAACCAGGATAGGGGATCGAGGGGAATATAGGGTGAGATAGTTCACGTGGTAACGCACTCCTTAAAATCTCAAGTTCACAAGCCCCTTACTCTCTGCATAAAGTATTCAAAATGCACCATCAAAGCAAAATCATGCGACCGAAAACAAAGCGAGATAACTACTCGGTTAGGAGGTCTACCTCATCACGGGCCAAAGTCCTTACTTCTCCCCAATGTGCTTTGAACACAAGGAGAACTAAAGTCACAAAGAAAGATAGGATCAGTGAATTACCAGATGACATCCTTTCTCATATCGTAGCCTTCCTTCCTACTAGGGTCGCAGCTAGAACTGCCGTTTTATCTTCCAAATGGAATCACCTTTTTTGGTCTTTAGTCACCAAGGTCCATGTAGATTTCTGCATAGGCTCAACGGTGGACAACAATTCGTGTAGCAAAATGGAACAGGCCACTGTTTTCTTTGAAGCTCTGTTCAATTGCAAAACACTTGTTTCTGCCAAAATTATCACCGAATGCGTGCATGCTCCAAGAACTACTTGTGTGCCCAACTTGAAGTCGACCCTCCCACATTAATCAGGAGATATTTGTGTTCAAATTCATGGTAAGGTTGACGAAAGATGAAGAAATCTAGAAGAAAAGCTATGGAGACTACTGAGAATGAAGAAGAAGAAGAACAACGAGAGAGAAAGGGAAAACTGATATTTCTTCAATGTAGTTTTTTTTACAAAGATGACTAACACTCTCACAGTAAAGGATAAGCCCCTATTTATACTAACTTGATATTGACCATCTATATTGACCGTGACTTTGACCCTATACTCTTAACATCCCCCTCAAACTAGTGCTGGGATCCCCAAGCACTAGGTTGCATCAGAGATGTGTTTTCAGCACGGAGGAATGAGTGGTAGTGCCTGGCATAGCTCCATTGAATGAGAGGCTTGCCTACAATGCAGAAGAGTTTTATCTGGAGTTGCAGAAACAAATGCTTTCTGATTGGAAATTGCAATGAAAGCTGGCATGGCAAGACCTTCTCGTTCCCTTTGTATACAATCCTGTGTTGCCGCCCTTTTATTTTTCAACCTCACTACTTCAATTCGATTGAGCTTTTCTTCTTGAGCTTTCTGTTCTCTCACACTCTTCAGCTCTTTCTCAATTGCAGCTCTTTTTGTTATAATGCAATTTATTTCTGAACATCTAAATACTTGATCATATATAGCAACTCTTATCTTTATAGCAGCAAGAACATTTGAAAAACTGTTCATGCAACTTCTGCATATATATATGATTATGAATTATGATTGATTCTAAGTTCATCGTCATACTAGATAATTAACAAGGCTATGCCAATTATAAGATTGTAATTCTAGAACAACATGAATCAAGAATCTGCTGCATATTGAACATTATATCTAGAAAACAAAACTGATAAAAGTATATGATACTAACAAGATGTAGTTCCAGAATCCATTGATGCTTCTCCTAGATGCACCCTCAATCTCAGATTGTTAATGGGACAATTTTGTTTTAGGTTTGGTGTTCTAGCAGGGATCAAATGAGGACGTTGTAATCCTCCTTATATCAGAAAAACTGTTGTGGCAGTTCCTTCCATTAAGCAACTGCCTTATAACTTCCTTATGTTTATCTGAATGGATTAATCTAAATAACCATACATGTTTGAATTCAAATTCAAAAACAGATTGCATTAATAAAACTATTTTCGATTACAAGCTTTATTAAATACTCTGATGTTACAAACTGAAACTCTAAAACTCCTCACAATGTCAATTTGCAGAAAGTGTTGATGTCTAGTTCAATAAGGTCTTACAATCTCCCACTGAACTAGATATCATACAAAATCAACTTACATTGTTGAGTTGTTTTCTTAAGTGTGCACAAGAGTTCAAGGACATCATCTGTTTTTCAAAGTCCTGTCAATTTTGCTAAACTGCATTGAACTACAGAAGATTACAATGAATTGGAAAATCACTAGTCTTCTATGATCACAATGCAGCAAGTAAAATTACATGAAACTACCTCAAGTATGATCTTGTACATGTTTACTTTATTTACAGTAATTTGTAAAACATGTTTGATCCAAAATTAATTTCAACTAGATAAAGAGCTGTATTAACTTACTGATTTGGCATATCAGTATCAAGTTTTTCTGCATATGTACATATTCACTGATTTAGTATATCAGTATCAGGCTCTTTATATGTACATGGTTCTGCATATGTACATGTTCTACCTATACAGCAACCAAATGTTGAAACTTAATTTTATTCAAATGATAGATATCAAATGATGACTTCATAAATGACTGACTGACTAAAGAAGATACATTACCTGATAGTACTTCACACAATATAATCAGCTTGAAATTCTGGACTGTCTCTCTCAGGGTCCCTATAAGGAACAAAATCTGTTGGACCAACTTCTCTGCTGAGGTGATAGATGGCCTTTGTTGATAGTTCAGAATTTTAGCAGGCCAGAGGGAATAATTTCCAAGGATATTTCTATCCAAGACTTTGGCCACTGCAAGTTAATTTCATTTATTGACAAGATGATATCAGAAATTGGGATTGATAGAGCTGTTGGGGGTTATGTTACATATACTCTCCCTCTCTTTGTGGAAGCAACAAATGAAAAGCCGACTCGATCCTGGCTTGCTGCTGAAATATTATGCTCGTGGAAGTGCCCAGGAGGAAGTGTTGTAGCTTCATTCTTACCTTCATTGAGTGCTTATGCGAAGAGTAAAAATTTTTCTTCCCAGGAAAGCTTGCCAGACATTATTTTCAACATTCTACTTGATGGACTTGGTCAACGATGATGTGCTGCACATAATTTGTCTATCAGTGTCCTACTTCAAGTGATGAAGTGGAGGATATTAAAGAACGATTCTTAAGAGCTCTTGTAGCTTTTCTTTTAACTTTGTTTAATGATAAAATGTGGGGTACAAGTCTTCTGTTTTATACACCAAAGTCCAACTTCATTCTTGCACTTGCTCAACAATTTAAGCTGCATTGCCATTTTCCATTAACTGATGCTTTGACTGCATGGCTTCCTTGAGTAATATAGGATTATTTTCTTCCCCCAAATCAATTTCAACTTCAGTGAAATATAACGTGTAACCACCGGAAATTGCAAGTTTCTTGTTCTTGTTGATTTTCTAACTTCTGATGTGTCGTTTACAACAATTTCTGTGTTTTGAGGGCATTCAGGAATATGCACTTCACTCTGACTTTGAACTTGATTTTCGTCTACAGTTGCTGGAACTTCTACTTCAGTTTCAGTTTGATCCTGCATTTTCTCTTCATCTCAAATGGAGAAACCTCGGTTCATGATTCTTGGTGGTGGTCTTGAGTACCAGCGAGTTTCTAACCTATTGTCAAGTTTTGATACTCTTTTATAGCAGGAGATGGACCATTTAAAGATGACAGTAGCAAAGATCGAAGCACGCCACCCTGATGTCCTTCTGGTGGAGAAATCTGTTTCTTGAGATGCTCAGAAATATCTTCTTGCAAAAGACATATCACTTGTTCTTAATATCAAGAGGCCACTTTTAGAGCGCATACCTCGCTGCAAATTTGCTCAAACAATTTCATCTATCGATCATCTCTCTTCACAAAAGTTGGGCTACTGTGAGACATTTCATTTGGAGAGGTTTCTGGAAGATCTTGGTTCTACTGGCCAAAAGAAACTGGTGAAGACATTGATATATTTTGAAGGCTGCCAGTTGCTTTACTCAAAAAGAATTATAATTGTGACTGAATGGTTATTTCTTCTATTGATAATCACCAATATATACAGATATACAACCTTGATCAACAAGGAAACCCTATAATCTAGGGATACAAATAAAGATACAAGAAATCTGTTCTTAATTACATAATATTCTCAACTAATTACATAATATTCTCAACACTCCCCCTCAAGTTGGAGAGTGGATGTCAAGAACTCCCAACTTGTGCAACAAATTCTTAAACCTTTCTTTGCCCAACGCTTTTGTGAAAATGTCTGCCAATTGCTGCAAGGTTCCAACGAATCTAGTGCGAACGGACCCATCAACTATCTTGTCACGAATGAAGTGACAGTCCATCTCAATGTGACGAGTTCTTTCATGAAAAACTGGATTTGCAGCAATGTGTAAAGCTGCTTGATTATCACAATATAACATGGCAGGTTTGGCAATAGGTATGTGCAAATCAGGAAACAAGTTTTGCAACCAAGTAAGCTCACAGCATGTACCTGCCATAGCTCTATATTCAGCTTCAGCACTTGATAAAGAGACTGTTTTCTGCCTTTTGGTGCGCCATGAAATAAGAGATTTTCCCAGGAACACGCAATAGCCAGTGGTAGAACGGCGAGTAATGGGACAACCCGCCCAATCAGAATCACAAAAAGCTCTCAAACTTAAATCGTTTTCACTATGCAAAAGAAGGCCTTGACCAGGACATGACTTTAAATACCTGACAACCCGAAGTGCTGCAGCCATATGATGTAAACGTGGCTCATGCATAAATCTGCTTAAAACATGAACTGAATAGGTAATGTCAGGTCTGGTGATGGTGAGATATATGAGGCGGCCAACCAAAAGCCTATATGCTGCCGGATCCTTAAGCAAGTCTCCCTTATTTGACAATTTTGTTTCTTCCATTGGAAACTCAACAGGTTTGGCACCCAAAAAACCGGTATCCTTGATGATTTCCAATGCATACTTCCTTTGGGACAAATATATACCTTTTCCTGAACGAGCAATTTCAATCCCAAGGAAATACTTAAGATCACCCAAGTCTTTAATTCTAAAACGGGTATGTAGAAACTGTTTAAGAGCCTTAATAGAGTCCAGATTATTCCCAGTGATGAGAATATCATCAACATAAATCAACAATACCGTAAGGGAATTACCAACCTTCTGAATGAAGAGGGAATAGTCAGCCTTTGATTGAGTGAAACCAGCAGAAAGTATCGTCTCAGTGAATTTAGCAAACCATTGCCGTGATGCCTGTTTCAAACCATACAAGGACTTGTTGAGGCGACAAACATAATTCTCCCCCTGTCGCCGAAGACCAGGAGGAGGTGACATATACAGTTCTTCATGGAGATCCCCATTAAGAAAGGCATTATTAACGTCAAGTTGATGAAGGGACCAGGCTTGACAGGCTGCAAGAGCAAGAACACAACGGACAGTAATCATCTTTGCAGTGGGGGAAAAGGTATCATGGTAATCGATGCCTGCAGCCTGTGTAAAACCCTTGGCAACCAGACGAGCTTTATAACGCTCAATAGAACCATCTGCCTTACGTTTAATCCGGTATACCCACTTACATGCAATAGGGCGTTGGCCAGGAGGAAGAGGAACAAGAGTCCAAGTATTATTGGCAACAAGAGCGGCAAGCTCGGCATCCATGGCGGTTTGCCATTTAGGATCAGAAGCAGCTTGAGCATAAGAAGTAGGCTCCTCATCCCTACTAATAGCAGCAACATAGGATAGGTGCAGCGGTGAATAACGCTGATAAGAGATGAAATTGCAGAGAGGATAGCGTGTACCTTTGAGAGGATTCGGCGGAGGAGATGACAAAGTGTGTGGAGGCAAAATCACTTGCGAGCAGACGTAGTCCTTGAGACGGACATTAGGAACATGTGGGCGTTGTGAGCGTCGCGGAGCAAGGATAGGATCTTGGTCGGCCAAAGGAGGAGGTTCAATGGCAGGTTGTTCAATGGGAACAACAGGTTGGTCAATAGGATTGAGGACAGAAGTATCCGTGTCGAACAAAAGAGGAGAGGAAGGAGGGGAGCTGGAGGATTGTAACGAGGGATCAATCCTGGGCTGGGATTGCGACGAGGTATCAATCCGGGGCTGGGATTGCGACGAGGTATCAATCCTGGGCGACGCAGGTGCGAGAGATGAAGAGGGAGGAGCTGGAGGTGGTTGATTTGAGATGGTGTTGTCAAGGATAGGAACAGGAAGCGACAAGGAAGGAGGAGAAGATGACGAAAGCCCTTGAGAAGAGGATTGAAAAGGGAAAGTATCCTCCAAAAAAATAACATCACGATTTGTAAAAATCTTTTTGGTTTCAAGATTATATAACTTATATGCTTTCTGACCAATCGGATATCCAAGGAAAATACATTTATGAGCACGTGGAGAAAATTTTGATGAAGGATTGACAGAAGTAGCAAAAGCTACACATCCAAAAACACGCATTCGAGAATAATCAGGAGGTTTATTATAAAGTACCTCAAAAGGAGTTTTCTTGTGAAGTAAAAGAGTGGGCAGCCTATTAATGGTGTAGGCAGCGGTGAGAAGACATTCACCCCAAAATTGAAGAGGTAAATGAGATTGAAAACGAAGAGCTCGAGCAACTTCTAGGAGGTGTCGGTGCTTGCGCTCAACAACACCATTTTGTTGAGGTGTGTAAACGCAAGAATGCTGAAAAATGACTCCTTGATCTTGAAAGAAGTTGCGTAAAGAAAGAAATTCAGCACCATTATCGGAACGAAATTGCTGAACATGGGTATTAAATTGAGTTTTAACATAGGCAAAAAAATGTCGAAGTAAATGCTGCGTCTCACTTTTGTGACGCATGAGAAAAACCCATGTAAAACGAGAAAAATCATCTACTATAGTCAAAAAATAATGAGCACCATTAAGAGAAGGAGTCTTATGACGTCCCCAAATATCACAATGAATAAGGGAAAAACATCGAGAAGTTTTTATTGAACTAGAAGGAAAAGGTTGGCGGGTCTGTTTAGCTAAAGGACAAACCGCACATTGATGACTAGAATCAAAATCAAAAGAAAGAGAATTCTTGGCTAGAAATTGTAAACGAGCAGGAGAGGGGTGTCCCAAGCGGCGATGCCAGAGATCAGATGGTATGGTGATGTGACCGGCAAAGGGATGTGTGGTAGGAATGGAGGAAGACAACGCCACAAGATAGTATAAATTTCCACGTCGCTTACCCACACCAATCATCATCCTCGTAGCCAAATCCTGCAAAATACACCAAGAAGGGAAAAAAGTTACTGAACAGTGCAAATCATCTATAGTGCGTCCAACAGACATCAAATTGACATCGAATGAGGGAACACAAAGCACATCCCGCAAAACTGCATTATTAATGGTAATTGACCCTTTCATAGTGATGTTGGCCTTGGCTCCACTAGGCAAAGAAACAGAAGGAAAAGATGCATTCTTGTGGCTAGTAAAAAGATGTGGTGCATTAATAATGTGGTGAGTTGCTCCACTATCGATTATCCATCGATTAGGATCCACCAAAGACAAACCTGAAGCAAACTCTGTAGCAGAAGCGGCATTAGCCTGAGGAGTTGGCGGCTTCGGATTCAATGCAGCAATAACCTGAGTGTATTGATCTTCAGTCAGGTTGGGAAGTGTGGCTTGCAGCTCCTTAAATGAAGGTGTGCAATCAACATGATTAGCAGAGGCATCATTGTGTGGTGGAGGTCGATTTCCTTGTTGTGGATAGCGTTTATAGAGCCGATGACCAGGTGGAAAGCCATGTTTCCTGTGACAAGTCTCCTCAATATGATAAAATTTGTCACAATAGGTGCATTGAACTGGAGTGCGATTGCGAGAACTGCTGCCTTGATTGCCAGGATTGCGACGAGGTATCAATCCTGGCCTGGGATAGTTACGAATGGCCATTGCTGCTGCATTGGATGGAGCAAGGGCAGCAACGCCAAGTTCTCGCTGCTTCTCTTCCTGAGTTACTGAAGCATAGGCCTGTCTCACAGAAGGTAATGGATTCATTAGTAAAATTTGACCACGAGTACCTGCATACGATTCATTCAAGCCCATAAGGAATTGCATGAGTTTGGTGCGGTCATTCTGTGCCCGACAAGTGCAATTCTCCACTGTATTGTATGAGGCAAGTTCATCCCAAAGTGCTTTCAACTTGGTATAATAAGCAGCGATTGACAATTGGCCTTGTTCAATCTTGTAGATGTCTCTTTGAACCTGGAAGATACGTGGGGCGTTTCCCAAGGCAAAGCGATCCCTAAGGTCCTCCCAAATTGCATGAGGTGTTGTGCAGGAGAGAACCGAGTCAGCAAGGTCTGGTTCAAGAGAATTGAGAATCCAGGACAAGACCATGTCGTTGCATCGCTGCCATAGAGCATGCTCCTCTGGTTTCTTGATTGCAGATGGTTCTTTGATTGCACCGGTGATGAATCCGGTCTTATTCTTCGCACTCAAGGAGATCCTCATGGCACGACACCATGAGTTGTAATTGTCTCCTGTCAATTTCTTGGAGACAAGGATGAGACCGGGATGGTCTGAATGATGGAGGAAAAGCGGATTTGCAGATTCATCAGAGGAGGTGCCGCTGGTGCCGCTGCCACCATTGGGAGTTTCAGAAAATATATCGTCTCCAGCCATGGAGGGTTAGGGAAAACGAAGAAGGATAAAGGCTGCAAAAGAATTTGCAGAAGAAAGAAGAGTCAGGACGTTGCCTGCTCTGATACCATAAAAGAATTATAATTGTGACTGAATGGTTATTTCTTCTATTGATAATCACCAATATATACAGATATACAACCTTGATCAACAAGGAAACCCTATAATCTAGGGATACAAATAAAGATACAAGAAATCTGTTCTTAATTACATAATATTCTCAACTAATTACATAATATTCTCAACACTCAGTTCTGTAAAACTCATTTAATTTATTGTTCTTTCAAACCTGCCAAACTGTGGACCAAAATACAACATTTGTGTTACCACATATTACAAATATATAATCCTGGATACCCTAACCTTTCTCACTCCAATGTTTCCATTTCTTCTAAACTCTGGTTTGTATGTTCTGCTCTTGAACCTTTTTTTTTTTTCTTTCTTCTATTTCACTTTGGTCGAACATCTCATTATAACAAGTTGCTCTATGAGTTCTAAAAATTCTTATCCCTCTTTCTGAACTGCAGAATTTGAAAATTTTGACTTTTCTGAATGTTCAATAAAATATGCACTAATTGAGATAGTCCAACTATTGGATGTATTCATGGTGGGTGACGTTGCCTCCATGCAAATAAGTACAATTAAAGCCAGCAAAAATGTCTTCACTGATGTTAATCACCCTGAAAGTTTTACTGATGCCACCTCAATTCAAGAACCAAAATCAATCAAAGACATCTGGATGACCATAATGCATTCGAACTTGCAAAGGATTTACCAACACCTGCTGTCCTAAGATGACAACTTGTTTCCTGACCTGACATAAACCAAGCAAGTGTGAAACAGAACCAGTAAAGACATGCTCCCTAACTCCCAAGATCGTAAGCTTCCGGATACCATGATAGTGCCTGTATTCTTCCAATAGATTCCGCATTTTGCATGCCTCCTCAAAGTTATTGTCTTGGTTCATATCAACAGGATTGAACATAATATCATGATTTTGATTCTCTGGTTTTCCCTCTCCGAGCTTTAAGGGACTAGGCAACTTAATGCAATAGAATTCAACTACTTTCTCTAATTAATTATCATACTTGACAAGAACAGAATAATATTCCTTCTCATTCGTGCCAGTTGAAACCTCATCAATACAGGCAGTTCGAAGTGCTTCCTTAGTTTTCATCAGATATAAAATTTCATCAGCATGGAGATCTTTCTTTGCCTTTTGTTTTCCATATATCTGGCATGCAATCATATATATATATATATATATATATATATATATTTCATCAAAGCAGTTCCAACTTCATGACCTTTGTACAATGAGTTCACACAACTGCTTGTTCTACTTAAACTCCTGGAAGAAGGTGACCTCTCCGAGGTCAAACCGTCCAAACCAATGTCTCGCATCATAGAACCAATTTCTTGTGAACCTTCCCGAATGTCCATCTCTAATGCAGAATCCAGAAAACCAACATCTTAAGAGCTCAAAAATAATATATCATCCCCTTTACAGTTCGAGTAAGTGTATGCCCTCTGTAAGATGCCCAAAGCCTGAGTTCCCTCAACTTCGTTGTCCGTATCTCATCATCATTGCCTATTCCTTCTCGACGCATCCTCTCCATGTTAGACTCTTGCATCTGCTTTATTTACAATTAATAATTTGCAGGTGGTTCCTCCCTCAACATATGATCAAAATCTTGGATTCTTAGATGCAGTTCAATACCACCTTTCTATTTCTTAAGTTCAATTCATTGAGCAACTGAATCTGATTGATACTTATAAGAAAATGCATGGCTGTATGCAATTCAATCTAAGTCAGTCATACTAGTGCTGTAAAACTGAAATTATGCACTAGAAATATATGTCCCAAATGTTAATTCAAATTTTGAACAACATTTTAATGAAGTGCAAATACATTGATCAGCAGACTATGGTATTTTCAAGAATTTTGGTGTCATTTGTGACACATTTTTCTCTGATATCATATGAATGTCTAATGACATGTATATGCTACTCAAATGACCAAATGTTTGAATACTAATTTCTTTGGAAACTAGAATCAAATTAATTTTACGTATAAGTGAGTCTTTTGTTTTCTGTTGATAAATGAATCAATCAGTTTATGCATTTATATAACAACCATTTTGATGGCAGGATATATATATGCATAATCATGATCCAGAAAACACTTCAGTTTGCATATAATCATGAATACATGGCTACTTTAGCAGCATACTATGTTGTGATCATATATGCAGCAATTTCTGAAATTATATTCTGTCAAACACATATTCAGGAATATTGTAATACACCATCTAATCAACTTGCAGATATGTATCATAAATAAAGCATGATGATTTTATCAATCTTGTAGTGTAATTGAAAATCAAAAATTGAACATATATAAGCACCATTTATGCATTAATCGAACAAATTTGAATTACAGTAAGGATTCCAGAACATGAAACTATTATGCAGCAATATGTAAGATGTGATCATGAGACTTGAACCGAAACATGAATATCTTAACAATCTTAATTTGAGCATAGTAGGCTCTGATACCAATTGTTATAATGCAATTTATTTCTGAACATCTAAATACTTGATCATATATAGCAACTCTTATCTTTATAGCAGCAAGAACATTTGATAAACTGTTCATGCAACTTCTGCATATAACACTATGCCAAAAAGGCCTTCAGACGACAGAACTGTTCTGTCGTCTGAACACACAAAAATGTGTCGTCTAGTACGGTGTCATCTCTTGGGGGCATCAGACGACAGAAGTGTTCTGTCGTCTGATGAGTTTTGCATTTTGGGAACTCTCTCATACAACAACAATTAAAAGTTGTGCTAATTTACTTTAAACGATAATTATATGTGGTCGTAAATAGCATCAGAGGACAATTAAGTGTCGTTCTAGGATAGGTTTGTATGACATTTAAGTGTTGTGTGAAAGATTTTGAAATTATGCATATGTGATGTTGGGAAATGGTTTAGACAATAGATATCATATTCTTTCTGTTATGTCAGTCTCATTACGACGACAATTTACTGTCGTTTGAGATTATTTAGACGACAAATATTTGTGGTCTGAATATAAAAAAGACTACTAATAGTACATGTTTTATATTGTCTGTAATCACGTCCAATCACACTTATTTGTTGTTGTTATACACTTTAGCCAATACTTTCAACTAACTTATGTTGTTGTTTTGCCTTTCAGACTACAATTTTCTGTTGTCCCATTGTCAAAAAGACAATAGACTTCTTATTGGTTTTTGTGTTGTTTTTGTGCAGCTGCAACCACACGTTCGGTGTGCCTTTGTTGTAACTTGCAATTTGAAATAACACATATTACTAGTCTCCTGTTACAATTGGTATGCATGCATCTGGAAATTAAAATTACCCGTTCATGAAACCATAAAATCCACATCCAAAAGCATTCATTGCAATTTCAACTAATCCATCATTGTCTCATGTACACAAACCTAATCATGAGCATCAGTTCAAAATGGCCCATATCTACTAATTTGAATCTGCAAACAAGTCCACATTCTTAATGAAGGAAGAATTTCTATTAGACACAAGTTAAATATAGGAACTAGCTAGCTGTACTACTATATTACACCTGGTGGCTTCCCTTGGGGATCACATAATCTCCATAATTGTCCCTTGACAGCTTCCTACACAGAAGCATGCATGATTATCACCAAAATAGGGGAGAAACAAACATAACATGTTAAAAGGAAATCTCAATTAAGATGCCAGTCTTGTAGAAATGAACTAATATAACATGACCACGCATACTTGGGGTACTCATGTGCTTAGATGAGAAGATATTTTCATGTAATAGTTGCCTATTTTAGTTTCTTATATAGAAATAAACAAATTCATAACAAAAATGTTTGGAAACTTGGCATAAATTACTGGATACTAATGGTTATAATGGCCAGGACTCATATCCAATGGTCAAAACAAGAACAAATGTAGATGTTCACTCAAGAGAGAGATTTTATGTGTGCATATGTGGGTGTAGCAGTCAGCTGGGAGTCAAACATCTCAGACCGATTGAAAATGGATGATACCTGAAGAACTCCCTTGGTTGTGAAGTCAAATGTAGCTGATAGCTGTCCTGTGCCATCAATCCAACTTATTATTCGCTGTCTGTGGCTATCTGCACAAGTGGAGTCCACGTAAACAACATAAGCACTTCTAATAAAGGCAAAACGAGAGAGAGAGAGAGAGAGTACTTGTTAGGATGATCGCACAATCTTGTTTTGCCCGTATAGATTATGTCTTGAAGCTGGATCGAGTCCAGTGCTAGGCTCATCCATATAAACAATCTACATAGAGTTTGCAAATGAATGCAGTAAATAGGATATCAAGAAATTTACACGTCCAGGAAACTTGTCACACAGCTAGAGCAGCTAAAAAGTGATCAGCATATACTTTAGGATCACCTATCAGTGAAATTGCGACGCTAAGCCTTCTCTTCATACCTCCACTATACTTTCCAGCTCTTTTGTCTGCAACCCCACCATGAAACAGATTGACACTTTTCAAAGATTCTTCCACTGCCTAGAGAAACAAAATTCAGACAAAAAAATAAGGAAAAACAGATAAGCTTAATCTGCAAGCACAAAATAAATAAATGTATGTAATGACTTACTTGTTTTAATCCAGAACCTTTGAGGTTCTCAAGTCTTCCATAAAAAAGCAGATGCTCCCTTCCAGTCAGGGTTTCCCATAGTAGGCTGCAAAATGTCCCAAACTCAAGAAGTTATTTAAATTCTAAATTTATAAAGGGAAAGACCAGAAAGGAAATTTATGCCTTCTTGATAAATCAGGCATGTATGACGGCTTACTCATGCTATGGACAAACTCTCATGCTGGTATATATTTCATCCGAGTGTTGATGTCCAGACCTTGAACAAAAGCCGTGCCAAAGCTAGGTTGACTTTGTCAGACCAATCATCTGTTGAAAGATATAGAGATGCCATAAACCCAAAGAATCACAAGGGCAATAACATGTAAGAATGTAGAAGTCACAGGACAACATCCACAAGGGAGAACAAAACCTAGAAATATCAACTTAGCAGACAGAGCACTACCAAAGCAGAGTGAGTAGAGTGAAGCACTATCAACTTACACTTCCTATTGAAATGTAAATAGCTATATCTCGGGCTAAAGTGACCCAAGTTATTCACTCATATTTTGAAATTATAAATCTCCAATAAAAATTTCTGCTATATATTGGAGCAATATAACATTATTTTCTATACGAAGTTTCCAGCTAGATGTAAAGTGGTAATGACATGAATACTGATTCCACCAGAAAACAGGGGAAAAAAATATGCAGAAGGAACATTTCATTTATTGTAAGTTAATGGAGAAGGTTCAATCAGTATACTCACCATATTAATAAAAGAGGTCTTCCCAGCAAAATTAGGGCCAAGCATACCAAAGCACTCCCCTCAAGACAAAGCAAGAGACATCCCTCTCACGGCAAATTTCTCAAGGTTTCCATCTCTTCCAGGATAAACCTTTTTGAGATTGTTGCAAATAATTGCATGACTTGTATCCGGTTCTAGTAGCAACTTGTTGACTTTCTCCATCTGGAAAGGAAGCGAAAGCTTTATTTATGTTTCCAGTAAGATGAAAACTCATAACTATCCAGAACACATGCATCAAGAAAATATCCACTAAAAATTTATAAACGTAAACAACATGAGATATGCAAAGGGTTCTAAACTTATGAACTATTGTCAGATCATATAACAATCACTGATAGGGGAAGGCCCCTTATTTGCTTCAGCTGAAAAAAAAAATCATAGTAATCCTAACAGGAAGTGATTTTGGCACTCCACATTTCAACACTTTTTACATTGCAATCCACAATTAAGTCATTGAAAGTGGACTGCCAAAGCACTCCACAGTTCAATACTTTTTACATTGCAATCCACAATTAAGTCATTGAAAGTGGGACTGTCAAAGCACTCCACAGTTTCTTCTTTCCGCTTTGAAAGAAAATAAAATGATATTTCACACTTCCTGATGATGATACAGCTTAATCTAGGTAATATGCAAGAAAAAGCACCACAAACCACTCGACAACCATGATAATCCAGACCTCTTTCATCCATTCTCTCTGTCACTCAAATCTCCCCACCGCATCCCATCCCATCAGTCCTCATATAATTGCCATTGAAGGAGTACTGAGCAAACTCATATAACCCGCGATATACAGAGAAGCCAGGATATAGCTCTAGAAGAGTGATCCAACCTCTTACAAGAAACCATAACAAATTTCACAATTTCGTGAGTTTTGTAAAGTATAATTAAGAAGTGGCAGGGTTAGAAAAAGTATGGTACGTTTTAGTCCACTTACTAGGGAATGACAGAGTGTGGAGAAAGAACTCAAAAAGAGAGGCTCCCAAAAGCCAATTCCAAAGACGCATATATAACCTATGACTATTATCATTAAAACAATCATGATAGTCATGTCAATCAACTTGTCTTGCAATATTAAAGTTAAGAATTTCCCACTAGTCCACTATATTTCCATGAAAAGACAAATAAAAGAGTCAAACCTGCAGAAGTCTTCACATTTGAAAACATAGTAGATACTAGAAAAGTTGTTGATATAGATGAAGTAAAAGACAAATTGGATGCTGTAGTCATTCAGTGTGAAGAATTTTAATCATGTAAGACAGTCAGCTTTGCTAAACCAATTCATCAAATACTTTTTTAATCATATATAGTTTTCGAGATTATAGTATTTACCTATAAGTGAGCCAAACATAACAAAACATAGCATGTTGGAAACAAGATATTTCTATGCCAGCAAATATTCTAAAAGTTTCCATACACAAAATTATACCTTAAATAGAAGCTTACCACAATACATATGTTTCCCTTCTTCTTCTTCTTTCTCCCTGATTGCCTTGTTTTTCTCCTCCTCCCTCTCTTCTCTTTCTTTTCTCTTCCTTCCTCTCTGTTCTCTTTCTTTTTATTCGATCCGACTCCCCCTTGTGAGCCCCGGGAAATTTATCGAGCTTACATTGAGATCGTTCGACAAGTTATTTATTTACGATCTCGGTAATTGTCAAAGTGCTCGAGAATATTTTCAGAATTGTACATAAAGTGAAATCCTCAATTTAGGAGGTGGATAGTAAAGTTTACGGCACGACGAGTTCGTGGAAATTTTCAGAGAATTTTCCGGATAACCGAGCTATTTATAGCGATTTTCCGAAGTTATGGGATTTTAGAAAATAAATTAGAGAATTAGAAAACAAGTGGAGCAATCTTAGCCATCCATTTTCCCCACCGCTTGATCCTAGCCGTCCATTATCCCTTTGACACATCTATATATATATGGGGAACAGTATGAAGACTCGGGAGAATTCGAGAGAGAGAGAACTAGAGTTCTCCGACCCAGACGCCACCGCGACCCGAGAAGAAACCCGACCGTCACGCCACCATCCGCCCGCCCCACGACGTCGCACACCCACCATTCCCTTCGCCTCCGCGTTGTCTACGTCCCTGTGGTTCCAGATCTTACATGCAGCGACTACAAGCGGGGATTCGACGACGGAAAGCCTTGGGTCTCCTCCGGCGATTTCTGCAAACTCCGGCGAATCGGGCCACCGACAGAGCTGCTTGTGGTATGAAACCAAACCTCCTCGTCATGCTCTACATCCCAGTATGATCAGTTTTTAGATTTAATCAACTTTTGACGATTTTGTTTCTGGGTTGCTCTCGGCCTTGCCGTGTTCTTCGACGCCGGTGGCTTTTCGGGCATTCCTGGGCTCCATCTCTTGCTCAGCTGCACCTGCAATTCGAGGTTCCTTTTCGATCTAGTTGATCACAAGGTGAGTTGGGTTCTGTTGAAGGTCTGAGAATTTACACTTCTGGAAACTGGGCTGCCTTGTAGCATGCATGCTGTGATGTTGTGTTTGAGAAGAGTAAATTGGTAGTTAGTCAGAAGAAATCGAAAGCTATGTTGTGAGCTTGCTGTTTTGTCCATGTTTGCTAAGATTGTAGTTGTTAAATGATTTTGGTGATGGATGTTGTAGTATGTTTCTTATTCTGGTGAAAATGACAAAGCATAAATATGCAAGTATGCGTTCAGTTGAATTGGTTCTGACAATGTGAAAAAGATCAAGTTATGTTTGGGTGTCCTTGGTAATTTGGGCACACCTTGTATGAAGATGGAATCATGTTGGGTGTCCATAGTAAATTCCATCGAATTACTATGTGACGAAATTATTAAGTAGAGAAAAGAAATTATATATGTTGGGTGGCCTTAGTAAATCGGGTGCACTTAATATATATATTTTTGGTCGATATCGTAATTTCAAGTAAGGGTTCGGTAATTTGGGTCAATTATCGAACAAGTCTCGATTGGTCAAAGTTGGTCAACTCCTGGTCAAACTAGGAAAAGTTGGTTGTACGATTTGTTAATCGTCGAGATTTCAGTTATTAATTCAATGCGATATTAACTATCGAAATGTCGGAACTTAGGACTCCAGCTACCCAAGGAACGGAAGGTTCGTGATCTCCGAACAACGTGAAATGGTAAAGCTTCGGAATCCAGGTAGGGGACTCGGGACTCTCTACTGGCTAGTGATTTTCCGTATTTAATTATATACGTGATGCATGATGGAAGTATACTGTTAGTTCAAATTTGAAATGTTTTTAAGTTAACGTGCATATAAGATTGTTGATGGCGGTGTGTGAGAGCGGAAAGGTGGTCGATGACTTCCTTGGGGATTAGCCACCCCTAAACCTCCGGAGGGTTAGCTACACCGGTCGGACGGTGCGCAATCGCAATGATGACACGGTTCTGTGTGTGTAGCTAGTGTGTTAAGTTTGGCGCTCTGTGACTGGTAAGGTCAGATGTTGGTTCTACGGAATCAGGCCATCAGGTAAAGCGCACGTAGTTTTCTAATCATGCATCGAGTATTTAAGTTTGTCGTTCTTATATATAAATATTTGCTTTGTTTTTACACTGGGCCCAAATCCAAATGATTACAAAGTTGAGTTGATTTTCAAACCTAGTCGTGGTAGAGTTTCCTGCTGAGCAGCGAGGACGAAAGCTCACCCCTACAACAGTTTGGATGCAGGTACTGTGCACTGGTGACGGGACAAAAGCGGACGGAGCTGGGTGTGCGGAATAAGTCCGGTAAACCATTGTTTGGACTTTGTTCTACATTCTTTTTCTCGAACTTCGTGTTCCGAAAGTTGTTGATAGTTAGCTTGCTCATTCCTTAAAGTTCGTATCCTTCGTGTGAACATTCATTCAAGTTTTGGACGAATGAAATAGACTTCAACAACTCAAGTTTTTCACCTCAAAAATATTTGTAGCTTCCGCTGTATTTTTTTACAAAAAGTTTTCAAGCAAAATGCCTAGCGGTTCTCTAGGATGTAAATCGAGCGTTCGGTTTACGTTTTAGAGACTCGCGGCACTGTGACGTGCTTAAGCTGGTGAGGTGCAGCTTGGGGCGTTACACCCCTTCTTCTTCTTCTTCTTTTCATTCTTCCCTTCTTCTCCCTGTTTCTTTTTTTTTTTCTTTCCCGTCTCCTTGCCTCACTTTAGTCGGCAACCAGCATTCTTATCTTCCCAAATTGAAAAGAAAGCAATAGAACAAAAGTGATAAACTAAAACCATTATCTAATAACTATATATATATATATATATATATATATATATATATATATATAACAGAACTAACTGTGGGAAGAAAAGAATAAGAATTAAGCATATAAAAAGGTCTAACTCATAGATAGAAAATCAAATAGGCTCCAAAATCGGGTACGGGATATCACACCAAGTCGTCTTCATGTTTCCTTGCCAATTGCAAGTTGATTCCCTGCGAAGACCATGTGTGAAAGTTACATTTCTAAAAGAGAGGAAAGTCTTGCACAAAGACATAGATTTCATACTGTTTTCCTTTTATCCAAGTAACAGATGTATTAAAGTTAGAACTGATCAATAACTTTTGCCTGATTGTACCCAAAAATAGTTCTTGTGTCTTGTAAGTTAGGAAAGCATGTAAATTATATGAAAGGAGATGAATAGCTGCATAGCCTAATCTATGTCTACTAAAACTGGTAAAGTTAAGGTCCAGATTGGAAATTCCATAATCGTTTAGACAAACAAATATCTTCTTTAATACAAAACTTGCCCATTTAGATCCTGGATTAGTCTCTAAGCAGATTAATGTATCATCAGGTGAAAGAAACATACCAATATCAGTCTGTTGATTGTGTTTCCCTATCAAGGCCAACAAAACAGAAGAAACATGTTACAAAACAGAAGAACAATTATCCAAACTCAAAACCCCAAAACCCAAATCAGTTTTAATTGAAAGAAGAAGGAGTTCTTGTCAAACAACATGGAAAACAAAACCCCAACACATAAATCCATTTCAATCGAAGGAAAACCACAGCACTAAATCGAAGACAAACCCCCAAGACAAAACCCCAATATAGCTATATCCATTTCAATCACCCCATCCCCAAATAGAAGAAAAAGCTAATCAAAATCAAACCCTAAAATCAAAATTTTGGATAATAAGCAAACCCAAAATCTGCAGATAAAACCCTAAAATCTATCGAAGATTGAACCCAGTCGAAAATTAACTAAACTAAAAAACAATTGAAACCCTAAATTGCTTACCAATAACTGAATCGAAAATAGCTCTACTTGTTGCTGGAGAGCTCCATTAATCCAGATGCAAAAGATGAAGTAGAGACTAAGAAGAAGAAGGAGAGACAAAGAATAAGAATCCAGAGAGTGAGAAGATGAAGGAGAGAGTGAGAATCGAGATCTGAGAGAGTTGAGAGAGAAGGAGAGAGGCTGGTGTTTGAGTTTTTCGTTTTCGCGGGTTCTAACTAGGTCGAGCTGAGAGAGTTGAAGGACGAGTGAACTAATTGTGTCGAGGTCTATCTCTATATCAAAAAGCACAAGTCAAAATAACTTCGAAAAATTTCAAACAAGCTTCACACTTGGACAACATTTAAATGTTGTCTGAATGTTGCAACATTTTCCAGTCAACTAGGGCTTGGCTATTTGAGAGGGAAAAGTACTTAATCAACTTTTGGATATCCCTCCAAATTTGAGATAGGAAATCACCATATTCTACAACAACAAAAAAGTGTTGTCTGAATGCTCACCATTTTTCCAAATTAAACCAGTATGGTTTTACTCTATATTCAGACAACAGAAA
Source organism: Rosa rugosa (assembly GCF_958449725.1). Lineage (NCBI taxonomy): Eukaryota > Viridiplantae > Streptophyta > Magnoliopsida > Rosales > Rosaceae > Rosa > Rosa rugosa. Next base: position 45,689,754 of record NC_084821.1, read on the forward strand.
AAAAAATTATGTCGTCTGAAAAACTCAGACGACATAAAACAATACTTATGTCGTCTGAAGTGTGTCGTCTGAAGGCCTTTTTGGCATAGTGTATATATGATTATGAATTATGATTGATTCTAAGTTCATCGTCATACTAGATAATTAACAAGGCTATGCCAATTATAAGATTGTAATTCTAGAACAACATGAATCAAGAATCTGCTGCATATTGAACATTATATCTAGAAAACAAAACTGATAAAAGTATATGATACTAACAGGATGTAGTTCCAGAATCCATTGATGCTTCTCCTAGATGCACCCTCAATCTCAGATTGTTAATGGGACAATTTTGTTTTAGGTTTGGTGTTCTAGCAGGGATCAAATGAGGACGTTGTAATCCTCCTTATATCAGAAAAACTGTTGTGGCAGTTCCTTCCATTAAGCAACTGCCTTATAACTTCCTTATGTTTATCTGAATGGATTAATCTAAATAACCATACATGTTTGAATTCAAATTCAAAAACAGATTGCATTAATAAAACTATTTTCGATTACAAGCTTTATTAAATACTCTGATGTTACAAACTGAAACTCTAAAACTCCTCACAATGTCAATTTGCAGAAAGTGTTGATGTCTAGTTCAATAAGGTCTTACACTTTTTTCATCCAGCTCTTCCCACTTTTTCTCAAAAAGCTCCTTTTGTTGCTTCAAATCTCCAACTTCCTTTAGAAGCAATTCTTTCTGTTGCATGTACTTGTCAGTGTCCAGTTTCAAATATGACAGCAACCGCTGACATTGTGACCTCTCTTCTTCACCTACTTTCATTATATCACTCTCCTCACTGATCTTCCGTAGCTTATCTTCATTATTAGCCTTTATCTTCTCCATTTCAGCCAAAAGCCTAGCTAAAACCTCTTTATTAGCAAGTAACTGTTTCTTCTCCACTTCGAAGTTCTTCTCCTCCAATTTAACAGATTTCCTGATTTTGCATGTGTAGGCGCAGTGAACATGTTTGTGACAGATTTTGCATACCATTGAAGAACTTGATGTGCCTTGTTGTTGTTGGGAATTTCTTTGAAAGCACTTCCATGCACCATGGCCTGGTTTCTCACAGATTTGACAGACTATGACATTGCTAAAGTTCCCTGTGGCTCTTGGTTTCGCTTTGATACCATGTTCAAATTCATGGTAAGGTTGACGAAAGATGAAGAAATCTAGAAGAAAAGCTATGGAGACTACTGAGAATGAAGAAGAAGAAGAACAACGAGAGAGAAAGGGAAAACTGATATTTCTTCAATGTAGTTTTTTTTTTTACAAAGATGACTAACACTCTCACAGTAAAGGATAAGCCCCTATTTATACTAACTTGATATTGACCATCTATATTGACCGTGACTTTGACCCTATACTCTTAACAATTTGATCATTATTTGCTTGCTGGTTATTATTCTCATCTTTGGCAGATTCTATACCCCAGTAACTGTCCCGCACTCCAACACTGTAAGATCTTTCAAAGTCCAACGTACTTCAGATCCGCAACGAAGAAGCTGCCATAGGCTTACCGGATCGATAGTCGATCCTTTTTAAGTCTAAGGCTCAACGCACTCTTAATTATATGGCGTTGTTATGCATATTTTTTTTTTATGTTTGAATGGAAAAATCCCTTCTTTTTGACCCTTTTAGTAATCAACTATTAATGTATGAACTAGCTAGTTCGATAAATATGAATGAGATCTTTTATTGTTCTCTGTAAGTTTTGTTTCTGCAAGGCTGCAAGCATTATCCGATCACGGTTTTCATAATGCTCAGAAGAAGAAAAAACAAATAAATCTCCTGATCTCAGCTAGCAGTACACTCCTCAGAAGCAAACTGGAACAGTTTCGAACTACGATCACAACAAACAGTGTATTAATTTTGTTGCTGCCATGATCCAATTATGGTCTTCATAGTGCTTGGCATCAATGTCACGCAAAAGTACCTGGCGCTAGGCCGATTGTCAGAAAAATACACATATTTTGGCTGTACATAATTCGAAATCAGCACCTTTAAAATGAAATGTCATCCCTGCATATTGTTCAAAGCTGGGCTTCTGTCCATATAGCAAAGCTCTAATATTAATGTTCCAGTTGAGTTGATTCTCTGAAAGCCAAGACGAAGGTAGTAGTTGATGAATTCTGTTATCACCTTTCGGTAAGGCACTTGATGAAGAAAGGTGAGCATTGATCCACTGTCTATGATGGTTCCTCCCGTACCTTCTCGTCTAAGAGAAAAGACCCAGTGGTGGAAACCCTAAGCGGCGTCCTGCAACATTAATATCAACCAAAATAAAATAGTAAAGTTGCGGTATATTGGGATATTATTGGTACCAATTGAGTTATGTGAGGATTGTGTATAATAGTGTCTTCTCCAAAATTTAGCACATTAATTGGAGTGTCACTATAAGTGAAGTAGCAAGAAAAGCGGCCGTGAATGACATTCCCCATTTGACTTGCAAATGAATATTGGAGTCAAATTAAAACCCAAGACCCCTGAAATGGAGCCTGCAGCCCTGCAGTGTCTTTGAAAGGAATGTTTTGGCATGCATGGTTGTCATTTGAGCACCCAAAGACTAAGTTTGGAATGGACTGAGGACTTCCAGTCTTGGATGGAAGTGAAAACGTTTCTAAAGAGGCAATGCCTTTCGTGACGGCAGACCCGCCAATGTACCTTCGATTGCAGGTACATTCTCCGCCAGCACATTTATATACACGGCTAAGTGGGTGTTTCGGAGGAAGCTTTTTGTAGGTAGAGGTAAGAAGTTGGTGTGAAAATGGGATCAGTTTGGTTGAAACAGTTTATGCAAGGCTTGCATTGCGTCCAATACTCCAAGTAAGGCCGCTAGCCCGCTACCGGTGTCCACAAGTAATGTTTGTGAAGTGTGAGCTAGGGTTACCAAGATAATCATATACCTGTGTTTGGCTCCAAAACCAGTTGGCTTGCAAACTGTCTCTTTTGAGTGTGTGATTGCGCAGGCGTGCCAGCACCGTGGGGTGCAGTCGTCGGGGTAGTCCCTTGACCTGACTTCTTCTTCAAGCGACCGTGGACGAGGAGAGCACCAACCTCGTCACGGGGTTCTTCTCTAGCCTTCCGGAGAAGGACTTCTTGCCTTACTGGGTAAGGGCTTTGGTTGTGGTCTCTTGCGTTCACCAAATCGATACTTAGTGTTGTAGACTAAGCAGAGCAATCATTGGGAAGTTGGGAGAAGCACGGGGTTGCGCTAAAGCGTGACTCTAGCTTCGCTGGGTGCGAGGGCGTTACCCTTGCTTCGCTGGAAGTAACAATGGCGGTTGCGCTTACAGTCGGCTCGCTGGGAGACTGGGACTGGAAGTACGGTCGCCGGGTTGATCTGGTGATGCTAGCAGTCGGCTCGCTGGGAGACTGGGACTGTATCGCGGTCACCGGGGTTCAACGAGGTTGAAGGTTTGCTCCTGGGAGGCTTTGTAATCGCTAGGATTGATTGATATGAGAGAGGTCCTTAATCTGTCCTTGAAACCTGGTATATATACCTAGGGTTTCGACCATTCCTTGTCGTAGAAGGATTATTGACTGGAGTTTCCTAGTCAATCTCTATTACTTGATTCCAATAGGACTTCGCTCTCCTCATGGATTCCGGAATAGGCGGAGTTGTAACCCAAAACCAAGTATGTTTATTTTTGGGCCGCAGGTGTCGGCCCGCTGCGCTAGATCCACTGAAGGATATTGCCAAAATTACTTTTGGGCTCAAACAACCTGTACGGGGTAGAAGTGGCTATGCTTATACACAGGAAGGTGAATGTTTTCAGTACAATGACTCTAAGTAGTTAACTTTAATCAATCTTGGAGAGTTCAACCATTTTTTGAATTCTGTTGGTTTTGGTGAGATTTCCGGGATAAATCAGTGAGTATGAAGATTGACGAGTCTCTGGGGATGAGCTTCAAGCTAGACCATTTCTCTTGGCCGAGGCAATATAACCGACCAAGGCGAGGGTTAAAATGAGGTGAAGAAAGAGTGTTGCTGAACAAACTCTAGTCGGCCATTTTGGGATGTAAAGATGATCTAGTTTACTTGGTTGTAGCTCCTTCCTGGCATGCATGCATTATGTACTTTACATAAGTACCACATATTTTCAATTAATAAATTAAATGAATGAAATCTTTACCCAAGAAAACAAAGATTTGCTATTGATTGATTTTGGATTTGCATAGTTATTGCTATGAATGGATCGCTCTTAGGATCTTCAATGGGGAAAGGTATTCTGATTTTCACATTTGTCTATCATTTCTTGCTGATTTTTTCCACTCCTTTGTGTTCAAAATGTGGTTGTGGTTTTACTTTTTACTAATCAACTAGATCCCGTATGATTGACATGTAAAATGTAGCAGATTTGCTTTGTTCCCCTCCCAAACCAAAAAAAGAAAGAAAAAAGTGGCAGATTTGACTTAGTATAGTATTAGTGAGAATCGGCCGCAGTTCATTTCCATTTATACAAAAGCGGCTATAGTTTTTATCTTCAGAAGTTGCATTCGTCTCAATTTTAATACTCTAAATTGGTTTTAAGGGGCACATGGACAAGGGAGTGTCGAGATTTGGACGACATATAGGGCGAAATGAATCTTGGGATATTGTCAGCATGTTAATGTTCAAATTAAAGAGAATATGGTTTTGCTTCTTCATTGAGGGCCCAAATAAATTTATACTTGTTTAGACTGGTCGGGTTTTCAAACCCATGCGAAAAGTGCAAGGCCCGAAGAGAGTTCTCTATATCACCTCGTGTTTATACAACAAGATATGCTTATTTATTTCAGACAACAAAAAAAAAGAAAAAATATGCTTATTTTATACAAAGACACAGTGAGCAACCCTATTTCAAAGCTGTAACGGCTACTTAGCAAAACAAAACCACCTAGGGAACCTAATTTTGGCTCAGCCTTTTTCTCTGATGCAAAAACAAAAGCAGTTAAAAATTCTCCGGATATTTGCAATACCCAACTCAGCATAGAGCATCCGTTTTACTCTGGGTTTGTCCCATTTGCATGAGCATTCAAGAACAAGTTGAGCCAGCTAGCTAAGTGTTCTTCATCTCTTACATGCATGAAGCAACGTGGTTCCCGATCCGTCTCTCCCTCATTGTCGCCTTCCCTGCGGTTTTGGCTCCCTCCTTCAAATCGTGAACTCTTTAATAAACAGCTTCTGCACGCGGTTTTTGAGCTTAACACCGAAGACTACGGTTCAGGGTGGTTAGTCTTTAGGGAGAATTTCACAAATGGTTACTCAACTATGACTCATTCGACACTTTGGTTACTCAATTTTCAAATATATCACTTTGGTCACTCAACTATTACTCTGTCAATCACTTTAGCCACCAAAAGGGCATTTTGTCTCACTTTAATCACTTCTCCTATCCATTCCAATTCAAATTTATCAGTTTTTCACAATTGGTTGGTCGGAAATATCCTTGATATTGTAGAAAATAATTTTTTTTTTTAATAAAAAAATTAACGAAGTGACTAAAGTAAATAACATAGTTAAAGTTGAGTGACCCAAGTGATATATTTAAAAAGTGAGTGACCAAGTGTCAAACATGTAAAAGTTGAATGACCATTTGTGATATTCTCCATAGTCTTTATTGGAAGTTTGAAACTATGCCTGAGCCCTGAGGATAACTCCCTTCAGATTCCCGAGAGTTCTTTAATCCATATATATTTATGGTCATTGCTGATAAAAATCAGGAAAGAAATTTATAAACCAACAACCTAGATGCCCCATGTTCAATTAAAATTAATATCCGAAGGAAAAAAAAAAGAAATTTTTTTTTGGTTGAAATGGGGTTTGGAACGCTCAGCCCCATGCTCATATTATTAACTAAAGAATAATACATTGGGGGGGGGGGGGGGGGGGACGTAGTGTCTAAACCCCATGAGCTAGAGATGACAGATAAATTTTTATCAATACAATCCATGAGCCAAGAAGGCCCTTCCTCATAACCAAAAATGACATCCACTATTCCGGACAATGAACTTAGCAATCGAGTGAGCCACCTTACTGAACTTAGAAATACTGAAACTAACATTAAAAAAAAAAAACAAAGCTTACAAAAAATGAGAAAAAAATTATCTAATCAAAAGGTATTAAGAAAAAAGGTGTTTTTTTATATACAAAAGTAAAATGTACAAAAAAAAAACCATTTGATACCATTTTTTGTACTATAATTTATTGCTATATTGAAAAGCTATAATAAAATATCTCAGTTTTTATTTATCTCTCTGTTTTTTATTTTGGATGAGCAATTCGAACTTTTGAAACCTTTACTAATATTATGTTGGAAAGAAATGCCATATTTACTAGACTAAATGCTAGTTGGCACCTAGCTTAGCTTTTGCTTATGGCTATCATTTAACTATTAAACTAAGCTAAAACGCGAAGCTTCAAAACCGCCCATTGTTTTCCAAAATTACACCGCGGTTTTGTAAACCGCCAATCTTTTTATAAATAGACCATATTCGAGAACCCTCTATTTCAACCATAAATACCGCTGAAGAGCGGCCATTTGATATGTCTGCATACTAGTCCTGTATATATATCACCTTCTTCAATTAATCAATCAGTGAGCCTTGTTTTCTTGAGAAAAATGGTTAAGATTTCTCCGCCACCTGAAGACGCAGACGAAAAGAAAGATAGTTGTATTGGAGAGTTAAGTTACTACTATAATTTAATGATCGGATCAATGGTTTACCAAAGGTATGTTTACGACGGTTGTGTTCTATGTGATTGATCTTCTTCAAGTCAATTATTTGCTCACAATCATATTTATCTTGGTGCACTTCCTTAAATATTTCTTCTTGAAGTGAGTTTGTACGATGAGATTCCATTTTTTGCTTTTGCTGCGGTAATTCTCTTTCCATTTGTGAAACATGAGCTCTTGAGCAAGACAACTTTCTTTGTGAGTACCTAGTTAGATTAGTTGTTATGTAATACCAGTTTAGTGTCAGCACTTCGCATTTGGATATTGCAATAGTTGTCTTAATGAAAATAATAATATTTCTGCTGCAATTATAGCCTATTTGAATAATCAAATTTTAATTACAACGTGTTCATTTCAGAAGTAAGGAACTTGACTCACTGCTCTGATTCAACACTATTCTCCATCATTTGATAATACTTCTGTGATTTGAATCACAGTTCCGGCAATAATGTTGAGTATATTTTGAACAGTTTGAGGAGGGATATATTCCTCCGTTGCTCCTCCTTCGGTGATGTGCAACGCAAGAGTCAACAGACTTCCACCAGATTCATCATTGGCCATTGGTCTATCAGGAAGGATGGAAAACCCGGATGCGAGGATAGCAACATGGTCTGGGTTTGCGCCATCCAAGAGAGCAGACATGGCGAACTGGTCAATCGGTGCGTAAACTATGTACGAGCCATTTGAGTCTGTGTAACTCTCCTGGAAGTAGAAAACTTCAATCTCCTTCGTTACACCCTGCAAAGTTAGAGGAAGGGAAAGTGAGGATTGTGAAGTACCACTCTCGCTGCCCTTTCCTGCCTCCTGCTTCAGTGGATAGAAGGATATGTGCAAAACTTACATTTTCTACTTCAATTATCGAAACGCGATTTCCTGGATGGTCCCCAGTTGCGATATAAGCAATTTCTCTTGTATCTTTTTCATACGACATCATATCCCACTGTAATGCACAAATGTAAATGGAAATTCATCAGCCTTTTGGCATAGAAATTATTGAAAGGATTTAAATAACAAAATCTTAAATTTACTTCTCTATTAATGATATAAGGATACTGCAATATATACCATTAATTTCAATGACAAACATGAGTCATCTACTCCTCTAAAATGCGGATCTCTTAGTTGCAAGAGACTCTGTAACGTAATGTAAGATATTGTGATCCTAGCTTTAATGTATGACTGATAATAACCAGTGGAAAATATCTTTCCATAATCCTACTTCTACGTACCTAGAAAACCTGTCACAGAGGATTCATATGATCCTTATATACTCTTATTCATGATTTGGCTCTAAGAAATTTAATGCTTTCCAACCTAATAAGGATTAATTTGTATGCGTTTCAAAGGCACATTATCAAACTTTAAGTGTACTGTACATACCATGATTCGAGATTCACCATTGCGAAGCAGATTGTATATTTGAGTTCTTGGGACTGGAAGATGGACAGAAGTAGCAAATAATAAGGTGGTACCTGGAGGCTTTCCAGGGTCATTTAAGCTAGTTTTAGTTGTGACCTTTACATCTTCGGCACCAAATACAGGTAGTGCCCTCCATTTGTTTTCTGTAGAAGCACTAATATCAGCAACAAAACTTCTCATCATCCTCTCCGAAAGCTTCAACAAGCTTTTTCTTCCAGCTCGCGATACGAACACTTCTCAGAAGGAAAAAAAAAAACATTAATACTGTATATATCAATTAATCAAAATCTAGTGTAGTTCAAATTTCAGAATGAAGACTGTTAAATGTACTGTCTGATAACCGATAGAACTTAACCAAGGTTCTGATAGGCTAGTTAGAGATGTTAATTAACTTTCGGAATCAAATCAAAACCAGTCGAGCCAATGGTTTCTATGTGGCAACTTAATTATGGCACAGCTACAACATAAGGTGGTTTAAAAGTTTCACCTAGCATTTTTAGAATTAGGAAAACATTATTATGAATCAACATAAAAGTACAACATTTTAAAAAGAATTTTTCGCTAACATTTTCGATTTTAGCTTTTGGTTTTTCCTTTTGTTTCAAGTTTTAGTCAAAGTGCCGGGAACAAATCAAATGAATTGCAAAATTACTTACTACAATCTGATGTAGGAGGGCTTGTAGAATTTAAAGTTGCCAACCATTCACATTGTCGAACTAAAGTGGAAACCCAACGCTTTGCGCTAAATGCAAAACCAGAACTGACCAGTGGCTTACACATATTGTGAACCATTCTATTATCCACTTCCACATGCTCCACCCATATGACCTATAGTACATGAACAGAAATTTTATTGATGATTGAATATAGCTTTTTCTCAATAAATAAGCATGTAGGTAATAAAGTCTCAATTGTTACCTTAGAGCATCCATTTGACATTTCCTGAATTAAACATCCTGATGGTTGTCTTCGAAAGTTTGTTGATGGAAACTGAAACAATTTTTCCAAGGATACATCAACAACTACCCACATTCCCCTGTCCAGCTGTTTACTATACCTTGCAAAATAACTTTCTCTAGCGGGAATAAGTGGTGTTGGGGCATGAAACTCAGCTGTCATCTGGAAATCAAAATGCTATAGTTAACTTTATGATACCATGATGAATACTTGTAAGTATACTTCTAATAGTTTTTTTTTTCTTTTTTTTGCAAATTACTAATATCAGTCGTCCACACATCAATAGGCATGGCAGTGAGTCCTCCACCAATGAACGATTCATGGTCGTCTGTGATATAACGCCAATAGAACCCTTTATATCACACTGATACGGATATACTAATCTATGATTATAGGCACTACTAACAACTTTTAATAAGGAAAGATTTATAGAAGTATTTGATGGGATTACAGTGCCTACAAATTAAGTGCTACTAGCTTAGCTAACTAGCTAGCAAAATAACCACTAAATTATCATGTTTATAGCAACAAGATTGACTACAAAGAATTAATACGTTCTCAGAAAACTCCATAATATCACTACATGCATGATTTCTTATCTTATAAATGGCATGTGATTATTTTGCAAAAGATCTTGCTATAGGTGATATTGCCATATGTTCAGGAATAATTGTTTACTCTAAATGATGTATATATATGTAACCCTAAGAATGCATGATTGGAATTTGGAAATTTAACATCTGAAACTAAATGGCATGCATCATTGTCTCATATCATGATATGGTAGGTTTGTACATTCTGCCTTTAGATTTTCCTTTGAACTAGCAATTGCAAGAACACAATAATCGTTGCAGTGAAAATCAAACTTTGTCAGATAAATAAAGTATGCAAGACATTGTATGAGATGAAAACTTAGTTATATATGTAAGATAAGAAAATTGCCTAAATAACCCTATTACCACAAATAAGGGCCATTTAGATTACCACTTGCAGAGTTCCATCATAGTTGCCTTCGAATCTTGTTGATGATAATACTCCCACTACTTTTGCTCTAGATACAATATTAGGAAACACCAGTAGCCATTGCTTCTGAACAAAAACAAAATATAACCAATCAGAATTTCATGTTTATTTGTTCAAACTTGTCAGTTAAAGGAACAAAAGGTTTAAGCTTAATCAAAAGATATCCTACCAAATCCATTAGCAATTGAACAATGTTGACTGCTTTCATTTTGACATAGTCAATAGCTCGTGAAGATTCCAAACTAACTGGTTTTCCAGGTTGATTTGTTGTCGATATTGGCCTATATTCACTTTCCATGGAAAATTCAGAATTGTTAATGCTTCCGAATCTTGGCAGGTCAGATTGAGAGTCTCCCACCTCAACCATTCTAATGATTTCTATCAATGACGTACTTATGTGTCCAAATTCCCTCAGATACTCGATATCACTAAGAAATTCAGTATTGCTCTCTATGTCACACTGCCATAGAGGTTCTCGAGCTAGGGCCAATTTAGTTAGCTCTTCCATTGCTTCCGAAGCTAACTCACTGATTTTCATTCTGTTGACTTCAGCACTTGAAGTTACTGCCATGAGTAGATCACTGGCTCTGGAAATATTGCTTGCAACCTGGACATTTGACCCCATATTCTCCAATGAGACTTGCTGAGATGGTGTTGCATGTTGAGGTATCCTCATGTCTACCTCAATTTGTGAAATACTGCTGTCCATCTGCATCAAATTAGAGGAAATGATAAAGATTTAAGTTATATTAAACTCGATTTAATCCCTGCCATTTCAACTTTCGATCAGATTATGTAACACAAGAAGAAACTTATACACAAATAGGATAAGGGTTCGATCGCACCCCACCAGCCCCCCCAACCCCTTTCGGGGCGCCTCTAATTTCTTCAAGTCTCTATCCCCATTAATTTTTTACCTGTAATTCCTCTCTGGTGTTTAACCCTAATTGACCTCCATTCGCTATTCCGCTACTTGAAGCTGCAGACACTCCCACAAAACTGATGGGGAAAAAGAATCATAATCACATCAAAGAAATGACTTAGAACAAAGAACACAAGAATTAATAACACCGAGAAACATTGGTGTCAAGAATTAATGCATGTCTGTTTAATATCATCCTAACTCAGTCGAACAAAGAACTTACTTAGAGACCTCATGACTAGGTTCTCTTTCTTCAAAATTCTCAGAAAATTTCATGTTTTCCCGATGATCAACAACTCCACCGTTCGTAATATTACTGCGGGTCAGTCCTCTTCCGGAAGTTTTGAGCTGTAACATGCATATGCGAAACCCTATCAAACTAGCCTACGATTTAGATCTGAACAAAATTAAATTAGAAAAGAAAATGGAAATTTAAAAAATAAAAAATAAAAAAAAGACTTGCGAAGTGGTTTTGAAATCAATTCAAATATAATTTAGGGTAAAACGTGATACTTAGAGATGAGATGATGATGAAGATCACTAAAATTGATTGTGAAATTGTAGATGGGGATATGTCTACGGAGGAGGGTTTAGGTCTTGGTTTATAGGCTGGACTGGTTGGAACGCAGCTGCCTACGAGATGTCCACGTGGAGTGCTCCAATGTGTTTGGTTAGGGTTTGGATGGGAGTTTGCTAACTCACTATCATTTATTCATTTTCATGAGAGTGCGGGATTCAGGTGCAAAATTAATTATTGTGGGTAAAAAGGAGAGAAAAGCGATAAAAAAAACAAGTGGGGAAACTGTCGGTATAACCAAAAGGGAATAAATCACAAATGGTCACCAAGTTATGACATGTTCGACACTTAACTCACTTATTTTTTAAAAATATCATTTAAAAATATCATTTAATTAAATATGGCTTAATGCCAAAAATAATTCCCCAGAGATTGGTAGGGCGAAGTGGGCGTTGTCCCGGTATGCACACTCTGTGTGCCTTGTCTGGCCTACCGAGGCGGCAAGCTGTTTGTTTGATCAAATGGACGCAACCTCCTAGTGGCAGGATGAAATTGAGTGTCGCCGGATTTATTTCCGTGCGGCAACATAGTGGGAAAGATGTGATATTTGTAATGATGTTTCTTCGTTATAGAGTTATCTTTCCGGTATGTCACCGCTATGTAAAAGCAAATGGAGTAGCTATTTGTGCACTCTTTGCTAATTGGTGCTTGTGAGAGTACATAGATTTTGTAGAGAATCCTGGTATTATTTCAGGATGTTCTCTTTATGCTTATTGTAATATGGGGTTCAGGTTTTACGTCCCCCCCATGTATTCTGCAATTTCATTAATCAAGACTTGAGGGCAGCCGCACCAGCCCCATTTCAAAAAAATATATATATTTGTCTTTCACATAACTCACTCACGTCTAACACAATTTATTATGTTGTTAACTCTTGTTATAAATTAGTATGGAGAGGGTCATTTTCGTCAAATTACATATAAATATTTGAATAATAAATATTGAAATTAAAAAATGAATTTTTTGTTATTTGATTTCTTTTTCAGTTTTTTTTTTATAGTTTTCTGATAACTTCGAATAAAAAAAGAATTTTAAAAAATAGGAATTTTAATTTGAAAACAAAAAAAATCTATATTTTTTAAGTTGGAAATGTATATTTTAGTATTTAGACAAATATATCCTCAATTTTAACGGGTTTTAAAGGAATATATAATGGCAATGAGTTACACTTAATAGTAAATGTAAGTGAGTTAAGTGATATTTTTGAAAAGTCAGTGAGTTAATTGTCGAACGGGTCATAACTTAGTTGTCATTTATGATTTTTTGCCTAACCAGAAAAGGTATGGAGTTCTCATTCCATTTTATTATTTCCAAAGAATAATTCTCAGGTTCACCCCTGGGTGAATGAACATATTCACCATCTTTTGTGGTTAACGCATAATAACATTATAATTTTCTAATCCGACCATTCATGTTGTATAATGTAATACAAAGATTAGCTCTGTAAAAAATCAATCAAATTGAAGACCTTTTAGTTATTCATTTCTATGAAATACATGGACGGTTCATCATAATAACAGTAAGTGTTGTTAGAACCCTCCATTTGTTTGATTCAATTAGATAATTAAATGATTTTCGATTCAATTGATTTTTTACAGAGATGATCTTTAAAGGCTAATTTAAGATATGCACCGTTGGATTATAAATTTATTAAGTCAAATTGAGTTAATCGACAATGGGGGTGAATATGTTTGTTCACCCTAGGGGTGAACCTAAGAATTGTTCATTTCCAAATATTCGGTAGGTTCGGATAGAGAAATATATAGCTAGTTTTAGAGCTGTAAATTAGCTCAATATAATATGAACTTAGCTCCTGCATGTTCGGCTATTTTTGGCTCATTTGACTTCTGCTCATAAAAGGAATTTAGTTAATTTAAACCCAATATTAAGCTCGAAGTGAATATAAGACGAGTTAAAACTCTTATATATCAGCTTAAAAAGTTCATGATCAATCGCATAGTTTATGAACCAGCTCAAGCATGTTCTTACTAGGCTAGGGCCTTTCCCTTCGTCACCCTCCTCGCGCCTCTTAGGGCTGTCGCATGTAGCTCTCAATTCGGGGTCTTTTCTCATTCTTACTTTGTCTTTAACTAGATTTTGTGAGAGCAAAACTTTAGGTCGGCCATATGAGAGTGGGTCACATTAATGTTCAACTAGCTGGGCCCACACACTATGTGTCTGGAGAGAAATTAAAGGTAGTGGAAAAACTTCCTGCACAACTATCACATTTTCTGCTTTCTTAAATTTTTTTTATATTTTACAATTTACCATATTATCCTTATTGATGAATTATATTTCATAGTTTTTTAATATATAAAGGTTAAATTGGTCAAAAATTTCAGTTTTGGAGAGCAAACTCTCTTCTCTTAATAACAATATAGATGTGCAGTTGCTAGTGGAGGTTTATGGTGGTCTTGCATTAGGAAATGGGGATGGGGATCCCCGATCTTCATTTTTCAAAATCAGGTATGGGCGGAAATAGTACTGTGATCCTTATCCTCATAGTTATATTTTAAATTAATATATATACATATATATATATATAATATTACGTGCAATTAAATTAAAAATTGGGGTCAACTTGCTTTTATTGTAACTTCTTTTGTTTTGCAAGAGAGAGATGACAAAAAAAAAAAAAAAAATGAGTAGTGCTACATACACCAAAAAGTTATACAAAAAACTAATACCAAATTATGTGGCGTCCTACATGGCATGTACCACGTCATCACCTTCAATTGAACAATTTTCAGCATTATCTAATTATTTTCATTTTTAAATTAGCCTAAAAATAATAATAAAAATCATAATAATAATAAAATAACTTCCTTATCTGAATAAAAGACGTGATGAGATTAACCTAACCTAATTAGAATACTGATCTTCAAGATTTTTCCAAAACCAAACGTATTCTAAATTGCAGATCGACTACTTTTATCATCAACACTAATCATCTTGTTACTGAGCTTGTGGCCTATTGCTTGCCTCAAAGTCCTCACAGATGCAAAGTCATGCAGCTTCTCCTTCTCTGTCTCTCTTAATCGTTGCTCAAATAATAGATAATTAGGCCCTTGCGGCAGTCTTGAATATGCTACTTATCGATTTCCTTGGACAGCAGCTTTCATATCAATCTATTTCCTCTCCCGGTAAGTATATTAATTACACACTTATATACGAGTACTAAGTTCAATCTTTAGTTTCAAAGTTCAGTAGTTTTTGTAAATCATATGTATTAATAAACTAGTGGCATGTTAGTTTTTTTTTTTTTTTTTTGATTGACTGAAGAACTGGGAACCTTTCAATATCAATACAAACTAACTTATTCTAGCTATCAAATTCATGAAATTAAGAGTACAAGGCTTCTGCCAATATGTGGTCCAACTATAGGAATATATATAGATTCTCATATGAATTTGCTTCTACAAAAACTTCCCACTAATATACTGTAATACCCCGAAAATTCAATTTAATTTCCGATGACATTTTGGAAATGATTTCGTGGTCGTGGGAGAAAGTACGAAGCTTGGAGGAGTGGTGAAATTAGTTCGAACGATTTTATTTCGAAAACGTACGTTATTTAGGGGCTCACGAAAGTTGACTTTTTATACTTAGGGAATTTGGGAAAACTTCCTTCATGAAAGTTGTAGATCTCGTCGATACGATCGCGTGCATATGCGGAACGCAAAAATCGGAGTTCGTATGAATTAGTTATGATTTTTTGAAAAAGTTTCCAAATTAGTATAAAGCTTCCTTTTTGGGAAATTTAAAAAAAACGAAAATCAGTTTCCAAAAATGGAAACTGTCGGCCTGCTCTCTCTCCCCGAGCCTCCATTCGGCCACCAAACTTCGCCGGCCGAGTTCTCCACCCTCCGGCCACCAATCGACGCCAAACCACCTCCCTTGCCTTCGCCTCGACGCCGGCTACCTGCTAGACGTGAGTGTTTCCACCGGAACGGCCACAAATCCGGCAGATCGGAGCTGCAACCTTTGAACCAAAAATGGTCAACCTCGGTTTTCTCCTAGCTCCGGCCACCACAACCCAAGATCCATAGCTCCATGAACTCGCCTCAACCTGATGATCATCATCCCAGAAGGATCGCACCTGGAGTGACCGGATTCACGTTCGTCGGAGCTCGACCGGTTTTAAATCGGAAACCACCTTCAAATCCGGATATCTCGAGCTACAGACCATCATTTCTTGTGATTCTTGAGCTGGTGAACTCAGATTAAAGTTCTGAACAACTTTCATGAAGGGATCGAAGCGAGAAATTGAAGTTTTTACGTCGGAATTCAAGCTCGCCGGATTCTGGAAATTTTCCGGCCACCGACGCTTTCGATCAAGATATCTCGAGCTGTAGAGCTTCGTTTTGAGTGATTCTTGAACCAGTGAGTTCGTCTTTAAGTTCTGAACAACTCTCCTGAAGGAATCGAAGCGAAAGGAGGACATTTTTACGTTGATCGGAGCTTCGCCGGTTTCTGCAAATTCTCGCCGGTTTCTGGAAAAATTCCGGCCACCTCGACTGTTTTAGGTAATTTCAACCACTTCCGGTCATTTTCAGCTTACATGGTAGTTATGAAAGTTGTTAAGCATGATGAGAGGAAGAAGAGCAGCCCGGCCCCGACACCATTGGTGGTGGTCGGCGGCGGCTCTGCCACTAACTCCGGCGGCCCTTTCCGGCCACCTCCGGGGGTCAAAAATATGGTTTCTATACATTTTTAGATCCTATATTTCAATACGATCATTTCGATATATTATACGCAATTTTTGGATATCGTATGATTAAGTTATGAATTCTTAAGTTTCGATCGATTTCGATCGTTAGATTTGTGATCTGTGAAGTTAGGACCGTCAGATGGACTTGTAGTTTTGATATGATGATCTTATGACTGTCCCAGTGACTTTGTGTGGTCATGGGCGAAGATCCGACCGTTGGATCTTCGTATAAATGCAAAACAGTGATTAGGGAGGCGATTCGTGAGAATCCGTCCGTCGGATTTTCGTATAAATTTGTGGAGATGTTTGTAAGGACGATTCAGGAAGATCCGACCGTTGGATCTTCGTGATGATTTTTGGAGGGTGATCCTAAGGGCTATCCGTAAGGATCCGACCGTTGGATCATCATTTAATTTCGATCCGACCGTTGGATTGTCGTTTGAATATGTTTTTGAGTTATTGGCTAAGTTAAGGTCATGTGTGATTAGGTGATTGACGGTCTCCCTTGGGTGAGCGATTTCGGTGTGTATTGTGTGAATTGAAGACGCAACGGGAATATCGAGGTGAGTAAATCGCACATGGTTCATTCACGAACCGAAATTCGGTGATTTTATTTAATTGGGAAATTGTGGAAATTGTTTTATGAAAATAAATATTTGTTTTAAATTATATGGACTTGATCGACTACGGTCCATAGGTAAGTAAAATGTATTTAAACTATAAAAATGAATTTCTAGATTTTATGGCATGTGAACTATAGTTGGTATTAGTGGTCACTCTTGTGTGGGTGACTACGTATATATATATTTACGTGGAATATATATTGGATAGTGTGACATCGGGTGAAGTATTGATGTGATTTACTGAGTTATATTTTGAGCATTACCCTTTGGAATATGTGATTTATCTTAGATGTTGTGTTGTCTATGATAATGGGTAATTGAGTAAAGTGCGATAGTTGAGTCGTTGAGATGAATTAAATGAGGAGTCGAGTGAATTGAGGAATGCAGTCATTCGTAAGGTGAACCTTGGCCCAGGTGACACTTTACGATACAGTTAGAGCTCTAGTCTGTCTGCCATCATACTGCTTGGGGGATAAACGAGTTATCATATGCCCTTGGGTATGACATGACATACTGAATGGGGTGATTAATATAATTAATCATAAGCCTGTAAGTATGATATACTGAATGGGGTGATTAATCTAATTAATCATAAGCCTGTAAGTATAATATACTGCATGGGATGATTTATATAAATAAATCATAAGCCTGTGAGTATATATTGAGTAAACAGTTGTTTGTTTTTGAGTAGTCATGTTGAGATGTGAGTTGATTGATGCTTGAAGTGACGTTGTACACTTCAATTACTATGCAAAGAAAATACTTGAGTTAAATTTATGCTTGAGTTGATTTGGTTACTTTAAATCGTGCAATCCTTTCATTTACTCATACGAGCTGTCAAAAGCTTACCGGGTTTGTGTTGTTGCAATCCCGGTACACTATTCAAATTGTGTAGCGGGTAATCCTACAGGTCAGGAGAATCAGGACGGTGATCGTGCGGGTTAGAGAATTTGTTTTAGTTTTACAGCAATTGTAATTGTGAGGTGAGTTATGCTCATTTGAGCCTTACAATATAATTTGGTGAGAGTGTGCTGTAATAAACAAATTTGAGATTTGGTTTATGTAATATCGAGCGATGTGAGGTGTGGTTGTTTTTGAGAAAAAAATTCAGGTTGTATTTATGTGAGTTGTATTAATTCATGTTTCGGATTTGAATCCTTTATTCAAAATTCGGGGCGTGACAGTTTGGTATCAGAGCGTAAGGTACATATTTGGTGATAATCAGTACCTCCCGAGTGATGGCCCGTCTGCAGCGGATCCCCATCATATACTCTTCGGTACTGGTATAATCATTGGGTATGTCTTAGTATGGGGTCTAGACAGCGTGTATGTCCGTAGGACGGTAGAGTTGTCTTCTAAGTTGTATTAGAATAAGTTAGTTTCCGCGAGTTGTGATCTTCGAGGAATAGGAACCTCTGGATTTAACTCTGATGAGTCGGTGAGGATTGTTTTATGGAAATGAAGTTCTTTCGTATGTTGAAGTGTTTGGATGAAGGACATGGTGTTGACCTATGCACGTATCCAATGTGGATATAAGTATTAATCGATAGTAATTTTCCTTTTTAAGTTGGACGTACAGATGTTTTTGGATGGGATGTACGTATCAAGGATTAGATATCTTGTTTTGTAACGAGATGTCTTAGTGGAGTTTGGTAATTGACTTGTGATACGTGTATAAAGCGGCTTTGAGGTAACTATACTAATCTTGTGTGAGATTGAGTTATTAGTATAAATTGAGAATCTATGAGCAGTTGGAAAGAGAATTGATCTCACTAACTCAAGATGATAGGAGTGTGAGAGATTATGGGGTAGAATTCTCAAGACTATATTGATTTTTGAGTGTAGTGATGTAATTTGGGAGATACCTAGGTTACCTATAAGGAGGGTAGTAGAGTTTATTATCGATGTGAGGAAAAGTATGGTACCTGTAGCAATAGCATCTATGGTGTGTGCTGGAGATTCTAAGAAAAGAAAAGTTGTATGCAAAGCTTGGGAAGTGTTTAGCTTTATTATTCCTTGATTTTAGCTAGAGCTTTGTGTGACTTGATTTACAGTTGCGTTTTGAGAGTGATTGTTGGGGATATATCTCTATGATAGATTTTGTGTATGGTTTGACATATGGAAAGATTTATACGACCTTGTGATAGGGTTGATTGTGAAGAGACATTGTGTCGACATATGAGCTGAGGTGATAATGTTGTTTTGCAACCCTAGGGGTGCTAGTGTTGTATTATCAATGCATTGGAACAGATGTTGTGAGAATAGGATTTTGAACGGGGGTATAGTTAGGGTGAGATATTAGGTGCTTTACCAGTATTGATTGGTGAATCAAGATATGTCTTACGTAAGGTTGGAGACTAATCTAGAAAACTTCAAGGAATTACTAGAAGTACGAGTGCAGCAGAGCTGACTAATTTTGAAAGAGCAATGGGTGACCAAGGTTCGATTCTTGGTGGCGTTGTTGGTTGTTTTTAAAGAAAAGACTACCACATACATTCAGTCTTATTACAAGTCAAAAGCAAAATAAAGTTATTGTCCAACGAAAGTTAAAATGCAGAAAAAGAAATACAATAACTAAAAGATGAATTGTTTTTACTTCTTCCCCTTTGATTGGGAAAGCTCAGCAATCTCCTCCCTGAGTTTGGTGACTTGATCATCGACCTCTTCACTGTCCTGCGAGTCACTACTGGTTGAGTCAAGATCTTCCCAAGGAACATGAGGAGCGGTGCGCGGACGAGTGGCAGCCCTTTTGCTGGTTTCAGCCTCAGGAGGAGGGTCCTTGTGGAGTGACGCAGCAACTTCCTTGCAAGGAAACCCAGGAGGATGACACTGCATGTTATTGACCTCCTGAGCAAGCTTGTTCATTGCGGTATGGCAACGGATCAAAGAGAGGTTCATGTCAGAGATGTAATCGATCATACATGTGACTCGCCAATCCGTCACCATAATACCATCACGGAGGGAGGAACGCAGTGCATCAATTGAGTCTGACAAGCTTTCCAGGGTGGCCACAGGCCGAGGAGCACGAGCAGCTAGGGAGGAAGAGGACTCGCTGGGATGCAGTCTGGGAGAACGACGAGGCAGAGGAGGGGGACTGCGGCTACGCTCACGTATAGGACGATGGTCTCCAGGACGAGTGAGGCCAGCGCAAGCGGCCGCTTGACGACCCTCTTCTTCTAAAGAGAGAACACAGCGTTGATTGACGCTCATGCGAGCGGTAATCTTGGTTCGAACCATGATGAAGGAGAAGGAATTTGAAACTGCACGCTTAGACAAAACCGAGTAAAATCTGGAGGAGATAAAAGGAGGTTTATATAGAGCACAAGATAGGGTTGAGAAAATGTGAGAATTGAAGAAGATGATGTTGAGTGTTTGAGAGAGATTGTTGTTAAAAGGATTGAAGTTGATGAAATAGGTGGTGGAGATTTGAGTTTATCTAATGGAAGAAGAGATTTGAGTTATCGGATGGAAGAAGAGAATTGAGAGAGAATGGCTAAAACTCTGGGGAAATTTTCTTTTCTTTGGTGTGAATAGTCTCATCCCCCGAATGCACCTATTTATAGAACAAGGTGAGCAGATCTCCACCGTTGGATGGACGATCTCAGAGATTCAAACTACGCGTTGGATTAAAGTCGCCCAAAAACACGGAAAAGTTGTTGGCGCGTGGAGAGCGTGTAAGGGGACCGAGCGAATCTCGAGACGCTGTGGCAGACAGCTTTCGCCGAAAGGGATCTGCTTTCCGTAAATCACTAAAGCGACGTGTCGTGGCACGTGGAGTGTACCGACAGTTTGTTTTTATTCTATCGCTTATGATAGAATAAATAAAAGGAGTTGCATGGAGAATAACGAGTGCAGCTGGTGCTCTAGTGGTTGAAGAGCAAAGCTCTTATACAAGAGGTCAGAGGTTCGAACCTTGCCTCCCCCTTTATTTTATTTATGTCGCCTATGACATAATAAATATAACGCGTGTGCATATATTAATGAAAGCAGCTCTTGCTTCAGTGGTTGGGAGCAAAACCTTCGTGTTCGAGGTCGGGAGCTTGAACCTTACCTCCTACAAATATTTTTGGATCTCGTATTTGCTCGATATACGGACGTATGTACGGTATGTACGGTATGCATACGTATATACGGTCTGTACGGTATTCATACGTATATACGGTCGGTATGATATACATATGGTATGTACGGTATGTATACGTATGTAAAGTCGATACGGTATACCAACGGTATGTACAACTTCATACCGTAGCCGAGCTGAAAATTGGTGGGCCGAGTTTCCAGCCCAAATGTTCGGCCCGAATGTTAAGCCCAAATGGAAGCCCAATGTTCAGCCCAAATGGTCAGCCCAAATGGCCGGTTCAAATGCTTAGCCCAAGGATTGGGCAAGCCCAAGCTATCATTACTGGGAGTAAACGCGGGTTAGTGGACCCTCCCAGAGCCCACAAGAAGGCCAAGTGGCCCATGATGAATAAGAAGATGTTGTGGAGGTGTTTAACCTTCTTTAAATTATGAGTGTAGTGAAGCATTGTTCTTTTACACATTATTTGTGTGGTTAACTTTGACTAATAATTGTAGTTAAACTTTTGCCTGTGATTCTTGTTCTGGAATGGTTGTGGATGGTTGGTTGTGTGATGTATGCCTCATGGTTGAGGAGATTGTGTGGGTTAGCCAAGGCTACACCTTATCGTGATTTTGTTATGAGATGATATAACACTTGTTGAGTAGTGATACGTGACTCATTACTATTATGATTGAGTTTCTATGTGGTGATTTGTGAAGTGATGAATTGATTTAGTTACCATTGAGATATGACCTTTGTGGTTAGAACTGTTCGTATCTGGGATAGTTCTACGAAGAGATTTCGTAGGAAGGAGGTTGAGCTTGTGTAGGTGTGTGGAGTCACCATGACGATGGTAATACATCTTGTGAGTTGGAATCAGATATGAGATAGAGATTTTCACAGTTGTTCGACGATGAGCGTGCTAGAATTTCGGGACGAAATTCCTTTAAGGAGGGTAGATTGTAATACCCCGAAAATTCAATTTAATTTCCGATGACATTTTGGAAATGATTTCGTGGTCGTGGGAGAAAGTACGAAGCTTGGAGGAGTGGTGAAATTAGTTCGAACGATTTTATTTCGAAAACGTACGTTATTTAGGGGCTCACGAAAGTTGACTTTTTATACTTAGGGAATTTGGGAAAACTTCCTTCATGAAAGTTGTAGATCTCGTCGATACGATCGCGTGCATATGCGGAACGCAAAAATCGGAGTTCGTATGAATTAGTTATGATTTTTTGAAAAAGTTTCCAAATTAGTATAAAGCTTCCTTTTTGGGAAATTTAAAAAAAACGAAAATCAGTTTCCAAAAATGGAAACTGTCGGCCTGCTCTCTCTCCCCGAGCCTCCATTCGGCCACCAAACTTCGCCGGCCGAGTTCTCCACCCTCCGGCCACCAATCGACGCCAAACCACCTCCCTTGCCTTCGCCTCGACGCCGGCTACCTGCTAGACGTGAGTGTTTCCACCGGAACGGCCACAAATCCGGCAGATCGGAGCTGCAACCTTTGAACCAAAAATGGTCAACCTCGGTTTTCTCCTAGCTCCGGCCACCACAACCCAAGATCCATAGCTCCATGAACTCGCCTCAACCTGATGATCATCATCCCAGAAGGATCGCACCTGGAGTGACCGGATTCACGTTCGTCGGAGCTCGACCGGTTTTAAATCGGAAACCACCTTCAAATCCGGATATCTCGAGCTACAGACCATCATTTCTTGTGATTCTTGAGCTGGTGAACTCAGATTAAAGTTCTGAACAACTTTCATGAAGGGATCGAAGCGAGAAATTGAAGTTTTTACGTCGGAATTCAAGCTCGCCGGATTCTGGAAATTTTCCGGCCACCGACGCTTTCGATCAAGATATCTCGAGCTGTAGAGCTTCGTTTTGAGTGATTCTTGAACCAGTGAGTTCGTCTTTAAGTTCTGAACAACTCTCCTGAAGGAATCGAAGCGAAAGGAGGACATTTTTACGTTGATCGGAGCTTCGCCGGTTTCTGCAAATTCTCGCCGGTTTCTGGAAAAATTCCGGCCACCTCGACTGTTTTAGGTAATTTCAACCACTTCCGGTCATTTTCAGCTTACATGGTAGTTATGAAAGTTGTTAAGCATGATGAGAGGAAGAAGAGCAGCCCGGCCCCGACACCATTGGTGGTGGTCGGCGGCGGCTCTGCCACTAACTCCGGCGGCCCTTTCCGGCCACCTCCGGGGGTCAAAAATATGGTTTCTATACATTTTTAGATCCTATATTTCAATACGATCATTTCGATATATTATACGCAATTTTTGGATATCGTATGATTAAGTTATGAATTCTTAAGTTTCGATCGATTTCGATCGTTAGATTTGTGATCTGTGAAGTTAGGACCGTCAGATGGACTTGTAGTTTTGATATGATGATCTTATGACTGTCCCAGTGACTTTGTGTGGTCATGGGCGAAGATCCGACCGTTGGATCTTCGTATAAATGCAAAACAGTGATTAGGGAGGCGATTCGTGAGAATCCGTCCGTCGGATTTTCGTATAAATTTGTGGAGATGTTTGTAAGGACGATTCAGGAAGATCCGACCGTTGGATCTTCGTGATGATTTTTGGAGGGTGATCCTAAGGGCTATCCGTAAGGATCCGACCGTTGGATCATCATTTAATTTCGATCCGACCGTTGGATTGTCGTTTGAATATGTTTTTGAGTTATTGGCTAAGTTAAGGTCATGTGTGATTAGGTGATTGACGGTCTCCCTTGGGTGAGCGATTTCGGTGTGTATTGTGTGAATTGAAGACGCAACGGGAATATCGAGGTGAGTAAATCGCACATGGTTCATTCACGAACCGAAATTCGGTGATTTTATTTAATTGGGAAATTGTGGAAATTGTTTTATGAAAATAAATATTTGTTTTAAATTATATGGACTTGATCGACTACGGTCCATAGGTAAGTAAAATGTATTTAAACTATAAAAATGAATTTCTAGATTTTATGGCATGTGAACTATAGTTGGTATTAGTGGTCACTCTTGTGTGGGTGACTACGTATATATATATTTACGTGGAATATATATTGGATAGTGTGACATCGGGTGAAGTATTGATGTGATTTACTGAGTTATATTTTGAGCATTACCCTTTGGAATATGTGATTTATCTTAGATGTTGTGTTGTCTATGATAATGGGTAATTGAGTAAAGTGCGATAGTTGAGTCGTTGAGATGAATTAAATGAGGAGTCGAGTGAATTGAGGAATGCAGTCATTCGTAAGGTGAACCTTGGCCCAGGTGACACTTTACGATACAGTTAGAGCTCTAGTCTGTCTGCCATCATACTGCTTGGGGGATAAACGAGTTATCATATGCCCTTGGGTATGACATGACATACTGAATGGGGTGATTAATATAATTAATCATAAGCCTGTAAGTATGATATACTGAATGGGGTGATTAATCTAATTAATCATAAGCCTGTAAGTATAATATACTGCATGGGATGATTTATATAAATAAATCATAAGCCTGTGAGTATATATTGAGTAAACAGTTGTTTGTTTTTGAGTAGTCATGTTGAGATGTGAGTTGATTGATGCTTGAAGTGACGTTGTACACTTCAATTACTATGCAAAGAAAATACTTGAGTTAAATTTATGCTTGAGTTGATTTGGTTACTTTAAATCGTGCAATCCTTTCATTTACTCATACGAGCTGTCAAAAGCTTACCGGGTTTGTGTTGTTGCAATCCCGGTACACTATTCAAATTGTGTAGCGGGTAATCCTACAGGTCAGGAGAATCAGGACGGTGATCGTGCGGGTTAGAGAATTTGTTTTAGTTTTACAGCAATTGTAATTGTGAGGTGAGTTATGCTCATTTGAGCCTTACAATATAATTTGGTGAGAGTGTGCTGTAATAAACAAATTTGAGATTTGGTTTATGTAATATCGAGCGATGTGAGGTGTGGTTGTTTTTGAGAAAAAAATTCAGGTTGTATTTATGTGAGTTGTATTAATTCATGTTTCGGATTTGAATCCTTTATTCAAAATTCGGGGCGTGACAGTTTGGTATCAGAGCGTAAGGTACATATTTGGTGATAATCAGTACCTCCCGAGTGATGGCCCGTCTGCAGCGGATCCCCATCATATACTCTTCGGTACTGGTATAATCATTGGGTATGTCTTAGTATGGGGTCTAGACAGCGTGTATGTCCGTAGGACGGTAGAGTTGTCTTCTAAGTTGTATTAGAATAAGTTAGTTTCCGCGAGTTGTGATCTTCGAGGAATAGGAACCTCTGGATTTAACTCTGATGAGTCGGTGAGGATTGTTTTATGGAAATGAAGTTCTTTCGTATGTTGAAGTGTTTGGATGAAGGACATGGTGTTGACCTATGCACGTATCCAATGTGGATATAAGTATTAATCGATAGTAATTTTCCTTTTTAAGTTGGACGTACAGATGTTTTTGGATGGGATGTACGTATCAAGGATTAGATATCTTGTTTTGTAACGAGATGTCTTAGTGGAGTTTGGTAATTGACTTGTGATACGTGTATAAAGCGGCTTTGAGGTAACTATACTAATCTTGTGTGAGATTGAGTTATTAGTATAAATTGAGAATCTATGAGCAGTTGGAAAGAGAATTGATCTCACTAACTCAAGATGATAGGAGTGTGAGAGATTATGGGGTAGAATTCTCAAGACTATATTGATTTTTGAGTGTAGTGATGTAATTTGGGAGATACCTAGGTTACCTATAAGGAGGGTAGTAGAGTTTATTATCGATGTGAGGAAAAGTATGGTACCTGTAGCAATAGCATCTATGGTGTGTGCTGGAGATTCTAAGAAAAGAAAAGTTGTATGCAAAGCTTGGGAAGTGTTTAGCTTTATTATTCCTTGATTTTAGCTAGAGCTTTGTGTGACTTGATTTACAGTTGCGTTTTGAGAGTGATTGTTGGGGATATATCTCTATGATAGATTTTGTGTATGGTTTGACATATGGAAAGATTTATACGACCTTGTGATAGGGTTGATTGTGAAGAGACATTGTGTCGACATATGAGCTGAGGTGATAATGTTGTTTTGCAACCCTAGGGGTGCTAGTGTTGTATTATCAATGCATTGGAACAGATGTTGTGAGAATAGGATTTTGAACGGGGGTATAGTTAGGGTGAGATATTAGGTGCTTTACCAGTATTGATTGGTGAATCAAGATATGTCTTACGTAAGGTTGGAGACTAATCTAGAAAACTTCAAGGAATTACTAGAAGTACGAGTGCAGCAGAGCTGACTAATTTTGAAAGAGCAATGGGTGACCAAGGTTCGATTCTTGGTGGCGTTGTTGGTTGTTTTTAAAGAAAAGACTACCACATACATTCAGTCTTATTACAAGTCAAAAGCAAAATAAAGTTATTGTCCAACGAAAGTTAAAATGCAGAAAAAGAAATACAATAACTAAAAGATGAATTGTTTTTACTTCTTCCCCTTTGATTGGGAAAGCTCAGCAATCTCCTCCCTGAGTTTGGTGACTTGATCATCGACCTCTTCACTGTCCTGCGAGTCACTACTGGTTGAGTCAAGATCTTCCCAAGGAACATGAGGAGCGGTGCGCGGACGAGTGGCAGCCCTTTTGCTGGTTTCAGCCTCAGGAGGAGGGTCCTTGTGGAGTGACGCAGCAACTTCCTTGCAAGGAAACCCAGGAGGATGACACTGCATGTTATTGACCTCCTGAGCAAGCTTGTTCATTGCGGTATGGCAACGGATCAAAGAGAGGTTCATGTCAGAGATGTAATCGATCATACATGTGACTCGCCAATCCGTCACCATAATACCATCACGGAGGGAGGAACGCAGTGCATCAATTGAGTCTGACAAGCTTTCCAGGGTGGCCACAGGCCGAGGAGCACGAGCAGCTAGGGAGGAAGAGGACTCGCTGGGATGCAGTCTGGGAGAACGACGAGGCAGAGGAGGGGGACTGCGGCTACGCTCACGTATAGGACGATGGTCTCCAGGACGAGTGAGGCCAGCGCAAGCGGCCGCTTGACGACCCTCTTCTTCTAAAGAGAGAACACAGCGTTGATTGACGCTCATGCGAGCGGTAATCTTGGTTCGAACCATGATGAAGGAGAAGGAATTTGAAACTGCACGCTTAGACAAAACCGAGTAAAATCTGGAGGAGATAAAAGGAGGTTTATATAGAGCACAAGATAGGGTTGAGAAAATGTGAGAATTGAAGAAGATGATGTTGAGTGTTTGAGAGAGATTGTTGTTAAAAGGATTGAAGTTGATGAAATAGGTGGTGGAGATTTGAGTTTATCTAATGGAAGAAGAGATTTGAGTTATCGGATGGAAGAAGAGAATTGAGAGAGAATGGCTAAAACTCTGGGGAAATTTTCTTTTCTTTGGTGTGAATAGTCTCATCCCCCGAATGCACCTATTTATAGAACAAGGTGAGCAGATCTCCACCGTTGGATGGACGATCTCAGAGATTCAAACTACGCGTTGGATTAAAGTCGCCCAAAAACACGGAAAAGTTGTTGGCGCGTGGAGAGCGTGTAAGGGGACCGAGCGAATCTCGAGACGCTGTGGCAGACAGCTTT
This sequence comes from Rosa rugosa, assembly GCF_958449725.1. NCBI lineage: Eukaryota > Viridiplantae > Streptophyta > Magnoliopsida > Rosales > Rosaceae > Rosa > Rosa rugosa. Next base: position 45,717,369 of record NC_084821.1, read on the forward strand.
CGCCGAAAGGGATCTGCTTTCCGTAAATCACTAAAGCGACGTGTCGTGGCACGTGGAGTGTACCGACAGTTTGTTTTTATTCTATCGCTTATGATAGAATAAATAAAAGGAGTTGCATGGAGAATAACGAGTGCAGCTGGTGCTCTAGTGGTTGAAGAGCAAAGCTCTTATACAAGAGGTCAGAGGTTCGAACCTTGCCTCCCCCTTTATTTTATTTATGTCGCCTATGACATAATAAATATAACGCGTGTGCATATATTAATGAAAGCAGCTCTTGCTTCAGTGGTTGGGAGCAAAACCTTCGTGTTCGAGGTCGGGAGCTTGAACCTTACCTCCTACAAATATTTTTGGATCTCGTATTTGCTCGATATACGGACGTATGTACGGTATGTACGGTATGCATACGTATATACGGTCTGTACGGTATTCATACGTATATACGGTCGGTATGATATACATATGGTATGTACGGTATGTATACGTATGTAAAGTCGATACGGTATACCAACGGTATGTACAACTTCATACCGTAGCCGAGCTGAAAATTGGTGGGCCGAGTTTCCAGCCCAAATGTTCGGCCCGAATGTTAAGCCCAAATGGAAGCCCAATGTTCAGCCCAAATGGTCAGCCCAAATGGCCGGTTCAAATGCTTAGCCCAAGGATTGGGCAAGCCCAAGCTATCATTACTGGGAGTAAACGCGGGTTAGTGGACCCTCCCAGAGCCCACAAGAAGGCCAAGTGGCCCATGATGAATAAGAAGATGTTGTGGAGGTGTTTAACCTTCTTTAAATTATGAGTGTAGTGAAGCATTGTTCTTTTACACATTATTTGTGTGGTTAACTTTGACTAATAATTGTAGTTAAACTTTTGCCTGTGATTCTTGTTCTGGAATGGTTGTGGATGGTTGGTTGTGTGATGTATGCCTCATGGTTGAGGAGATTGTGTGGGTTAGCCAAGGCTACACCTTATCGTGATTTTGTTATGAGATGATATAACACTTGTTGAGTAGTGATACGTGACTCATTACTATTATGATTGAGTTTCTATGTGGTGATTTGTGAAGTGATGAATTGATTTAGTTACCATTGAGATATGACCTTTGTGGTTAGAACTGTTCGTATCTGGGATAGTTCTACGAAGAGATTTCGTAGGAAGGAGGTTGAGCTTGTGTAGGTGTGTGGAGTCACCATGACGATGGTAATACATCTTGTGAGTTGGAATCAGATATGAGATAGAGATTTTCACAGTTGTTCGACGATGAGCGTGCTAGAATTTCGGGACGAAATTCCTTTAAGGAGGGTAGATTGTAATACCCCGAAAATTCAATTTAATTTCCGATGACATTTTGGAAATGATTTCGTGGTCGTGGGAGAAAGTACGAAGCTTGGAGGAGTGGTGAAATTAGTTCGAACGATTTTATTTCGAAAACGTACGTTATTTAGGGGCTCACGAAAGTTGACTTTTTATACTTAGGGAATTTGGGAAAACTTCCTTCATGAAAGTTGTAGATCTCGTCGATACGATCGCGTGCATATGCGGAACGCAAAAATCGGAGTTCGTATGAATTAGTTATGATTTTTTGAAAAAGTTTCCAAATTAGTATAAAGCTTCCTTTTTGGGAAATTTAAAAAAAACGAAAATCAGTTTCCAAAAATGGAAACTGTCGGCCTGCTCTCTCTCCCCGAGCCTCCATTCGGCCACCAAACTTCGCCGGCCGAGTTCTCCACCCTCCGGCCACCAATCGACGCCAAACCACCTCCCTTGCCTTCGCCTCGACGCCGGCTACCTGCTAGACGTGAGTGTTTCCACCGGAACGGCCACAAATCCGGCAGATCGGAGCTGCAACCTTTGAACCAAAAATGGTCAACCTCGGTTTTCTCCTAGCTCCGGCCACCACAACCCAAGATCCATAGCTCCATGAACTCGCCTCAACCTGATGATCATCATCCCAGAAGGATCGCACCTGGAGTGACCGGATTCACGTTCGTCGGAGCTCGACCGGTTTTAAATCGGAAACCACCTTCAAATCCGGATATCTCGAGCTACAGACCATCATTTCTTGTGATTCTTGAGCTGGTGAACTCAGATTAAAGTTCTGAACAACTTTCATGAAGGGATCGAAGCGAGAAATTGAAGTTTTTACGTCGGAATTCAAGCTCGCCGGATTCTGGAAATTTTCCGGCCACCGACGCTTTCGATCAAGATATCTCGAGCTGTAGAGCTTCGTTTTGAGTGATTCTTGAACCAGTGAGTTCGTCTTTAAGTTCTGAACAACTCTCCTGAAGGAATCGAAGCGAAAGGAGGACATTTTTACGTTGATCGGAGCTTCGCCGGTTTCTGCAAATTCTCGCCGGTTTCTGGAAAAATTCCGGCCACCTCGACTGTTTTAGGTAATTTCAACCACTTCCGGTCATTTTCAGCTTACATGGTAGTTATGAAAGTTGTTAAGCATGATGAGAGGAAGAAGAGCAGCCCGGCCCCGACACCATTGGTGGTGGTCGGCGGCGGCTCTGCCACTAACTCCGGCGGCCCTTTCCGGCCACCTCCGGGGGTCAAAAATATGGTTTCTATACATTTTTAGATCCTATATTTCAATACGATCATTTCGATATATTATACGCAATTTTTGGATATCGTATGATTAAGTTATGAATTCTTAAGTTTCGATCGATTTCGATCGTTAGATTTGTGATCTGTGAAGTTAGGACCGTCAGATGGACTTGTAGTTTTGATATGATGATCTTATGACTGTCCCAGTGACTTTGTGTGGTCATGGGCGAAGATCCGACCGTTGGATCTTCGTATAAATGCAAAACAGTGATTAGGGAGGCGATTCGTGAGAATCCGTCCGTCGGATTTTCGTATAAATTTGTGGAGATGTTTGTAAGGACGATTCAGGAAGATCCGACCGTTGGATCTTCGTGATGATTTTTGGAGGGTGATCCTAAGGGCTATCCGTAAGGATCCGACCGTTGGATCATCATTTAATTTCGATCCGACCGTTGGATTGTCGTTTGAATATGTTTTTGAGTTATTGGCTAAGTTAAGGTCATGTGTGATTAGGTGATTGACGGTCTCCCTTGGGTGAGCGATTTCGGTGTGTATTGTGTGAATTGAAGACGCAACGGGAATATCGAGGTGAGTAAATCGCACATGGTTCATTCACGAACCGAAATTCGGTGATTTTATTTAATTGGGAAATTGTGGAAATTGTTTTATGAAAATAAATATTTGTTTTAAATTATATGGACTTGATCGACTACGGTCCATAGGTAAGTAAAATGTATTTAAACTATAAAAATGAATTTCTAGATTTTATGGCATGTGAACTATAGTTGGTATTAGTGGTCACTCTTGTGTGGGTGACTACGTATATATATATTTACGTGGAATATATATTGGATAGTGTGACATCGGGTGAAGTATTGATGTGATTTACTGAGTTATATTTTGAGCATTACCCTTTGGAATATGTGATTTATCTTAGATGTTGTGTTGTCTATGATAATGGGTAATTGAGTAAAGTGCGATAGTTGAGTCGTTGAGATGAATTAAATGAGGAGTCGAGTGAATTGAGGAATGCAGTCATTCGTAAGGTGAACCTTGGCCCAGGTGACACTTTACGATACAGTTAGAGCTCTAGTCTGTCTGCCATCATACTGCTTGGGGGATAAACGAGTTATCATATGCCCTTGGGTATGACATGACATACTGAATGGGGTGATTAATATAATTAATCATAAGCCTGTAAGTATGATATACTGAATGGGGTGATTAATCTAATTAATCATAAGCCTGTAAGTATAATATACTGCATGGGATGATTTATATAAATAAATCATAAGCCTGTGAGTATATATTGAGTAAACAGTTGTTTGTTTTTGAGTAGTCATGTTGAGATGTGAGTTGATTGATGCTTGAAGTGACGTTGTACACTTCAATTACTATGCAAAGAAAATACTTGAGTTAAATTTATGCTTGAGTTGATTTGGTTACTTTAAATCGTGCAATCCTTTCATTTACTCATACGAGCTGTCAAAAGCTTACCGGGTTTGTGTTGTTGCAATCCCGGTACACTATTCAAATTGTGTAGCGGGTAATCCTACAGGTCAGGAGAATCAGGACGGTGATCGTGCGGGTTAGAGAATTTGTTTTAGTTTTACAGCAATTGTAATTGTGAGGTGAGTTATGCTCATTTGAGCCTTACAATATAATTTGGTGAGAGTGTGCTGTAATAAACAAATTTGAGATTTGGTTTATGTAATATCGAGCGATGTGAGGTGTGGTTGTTTTTGAGAAAAAAATTCAGGTTGTATTTATGTGAGTTGTATTAATTCATGTTTCGGATTTGAATCCTTTATTCAAAATTCGGGGCGTGACATATACACCATAAAACATCAATTTGAAAAAGAGTACGATACTCCTAAAACTCAAATCTAGTAGCTGTAGGTTGGAACTGACAATTGGAAGGATCATGTTCTGGCTCTTATGCTACTCATTGCCTTATATTGTTGAACTGCATGTTAGGGATAAAGGCTTCACCTTGAGTTTTTTTCATATATATTTTTTTGCTGAGCCGTTAGATTGATGTATGCTATTTGAAGAATTTATACATTATAGACCAAAAGTTTCTCTTCCACAATTCATTGATAATTACTTTTTTCTTTTCCAAAGGATTCTGGCTTTTCTAACACTTTGGGTTTGCAACATGCTGTCCTTGTAGGATTAAGGCTTTTTTACCTCTACAATTACTATTCCGGTATGGTATCAAGTTGCACCCGTTGGGACCTTCTGTCAACTTCTCTGGGGATAATAGCCTTGCCAAGATAAACCTGTTTCATCTCCTCCCTCCATATCTGCAATGTCATCAGTAAACTTTTATTTATTTTTTCTAGTGTTGTGAACTTTTCACGTGCCATTACACTATATATGCATCTTTGAATAACAGATAATGAGGTTTTCAATTAAAAGGTTTGAGAGAAACAGAGAGAAAAGACAATATCATACCGTTTCCTGGAATTCCACCCGGATATGAGGAACATCGATCTGGTCCTCTCTTTGTAAGCATGGTAAGATTGTTCTGGGCTTATGTCTTCTAGTAGCCATTCCGACCCATTAGAGATATATTTGCTTATCCCAATGAAGCTTGGTAGTGTTGAGAGAGTCAATTCTGTCAGACTTCGGAAGTTGAACATCTCCTCATCATCTTCAAAAGCAAAAATCCCTTCCAAGGAGGAGCAGCATTCTATTTTCAAACTTCGTAGTTCCTTGAGAGACCCCGTTGGCAGCTCACCATGAAAAATTTCTCTCAGTCTACTTGCAAAACTGATCTCTTTGATTGGAGGCTTGTTGTTGATGGTGTAGGAGGTCTCCATCATTATGTCTATGTCGGTAATCGAGAATGGGTGATCTACATACGCTATGGCTGATTGGGGTGAGGATTTTAGGGTTTTGAAATTGGGATTTGGGGTTTATGAGTTATCATTGTCTTTTTTATTCATATTGTTGATTTTTATTTTAGATTAGAAATAATTTAATAGGAAGACATGCTGGAAATGATTAGGATTAAGATGATGATGTGGTATATGCCACATCATTTGGTATAGGCTTTTTGTATAATATTTTCGGATCTAAAGCATTTTCCAAAAAAAAATCGTCATAGTTATTAGTACTTTATAAAATATGAATTTTTGTTGTTTTGATTTTAATTTTTGTCGTTGATTTTAGTTTTAAACCAAGTTGATCACCACTGCAAAGTCACTTTTCACCTCCAAGTGTCTAAGGCCCCGTTTGGGATTGCTTCATTTTTTTAAAAATCGGCTTTTGTTCAAAATTTTAGATTTTATTGTGTTTGGTAAATAAATAAAAAACAGCTTTAATTGAAAGTTATAGATCACTGGCAGCAGATTTTAGAAGCAACCCAGATGTTGCTTTTAGAAGCTGCTGTGGATCAAAACACGCTCCGCAGTTGTTTTATGTACAGACAACACTTTTAAAAATATTATTTACCAAACACGAAACTGTTTTAATTCACAGCTGATTATTCTCACAACACAGCAGCAACATTTTTTTTTTAGAAGTCACAGCAATTCCAAACTAGCCCTAATTTGGAGATTATGAGCAATCTTGATCAGGTTAAAAGGCCCCAGTCCTCAGCTTGAATAACTTCACCCTCACCAATATGCTGCATAAAATCCTTCTCCCACTCAACAAAGCTATTCCTAATTACACCTCCAGCTCCAATAACACTAGCATTAGATCAGTCATGTACCATCAATATTCGAGCCCCATCAAGGCTTTGGTCTCATATATAAGAGGTCAGGAGTTCGAGCCCCATCAAGGGTGAGAATGGGGTGGGGTTTTTTTTTGAAAAAAAAAAAAAAAAAAAAAAAGTTTAACTGTAAGTTTAAAATGTCGTACCCCATATTAGGCTTTTTTTTTTCATGTGAGCATGACTTATTGATAATTGTGCAACTTTCTTATAGCTTTAGATAACCTGTCATTCCAAAATTGCTTTGTTAACGATTTCATTAGGCTTAAAAGGGTTTTGAAACTCAGCCACAAAAATGCCCTTATTTCTCCATTTCCATTTTTTTTTTTTTTTTTTTTTTTAGAAATAGAGATATCTTGTCATTGATAAAGCTAGTGTCATTGATAAAGCTAGAACGGCACATATATCAACTTTCCAGACTCAACCCATGTATTTGAGGGCAAGTAACAATCAAACCTGACAAATACCATTTATTAAGTACATAAGCGAGCCTAAGATCAAGAACACCTCGCCCCTCAAGGTAAAATCATATTTAGCCACCTTCACTAAGCACACAATTGTGGTACAGAACAATAAGTACTTCTTAAGAAGCTCATAGAAGAAATTCCACCAAAATTAGGCTTACAAACGACAAAATCAAGATAACTACCAATTTTAATGGAAATCTTGATCTAAACTTGCCGACATTTGTGAACTAACCCGTAAATAGACTACCACTTAGGACCAATGAAGGATCCAAACACCCAAGTAGGTCCATAATTCGGGATGAATCGAGCCAAGTTGCTAAGTAATAAGCGAGCAGGGTGGCAAGGACGCTCTCCTTGAACCCCCAAACAAAAATAGGCCTACAACAATTAAACCAAGGTACAAATAGATCACTGAGCTTTTTCTGAATCCTAAATGATTTGTCAATGCAATCATCCAAATTCGATCGTTGATAGTGAAATTTGATGATCAGTCGCTTCAAACTTCTTATAGATCAGAGGCTTAACCAACAAATAGAATTGAGAGGCTTTTTGAACTGGGCTGCCTACAATCCTTGTAAAATCCACCGCGCTAGCTACGACCCCTAGCCATAACCAAAGGAGGCAGCGAAACTAATGATGATGGAATTCATGGTCGTCATCTGAAGAAATTCATAAAAAAGAAAGGATTAAATTATGTTTAGTCCCTGTACTATGACCATTTTTTTGTTTCAGTCCCTGATATTCTCAATTAATTTGAAAAGTCCCTAACGTCAAAATTTCCGTCTGATTGGTCTCTCCCGCGTCAAATTAGGAGTTGACCTTAGGTGAAATATCCAATATACCCCTCTGTTATTTCTTTTTCCTTTTTAATTTCTTTTTCTCCTTTTTTTTTCTTTTTCCTTTTTAATTTCATTTTTTCCTTTTTTTCTTTTTTGCTTTTTCTTCTTCTTTTTTCTTGTTTCTTTTTAATTTTTTTTCCTTTTTTTACTTTTTAATTTCTTTTTTGCTTTTTCTTCTTTTTTTCTTGTTCCTTTTTAATTTTTTTTTTCCTTTTTTTTTTCTTTTTTACTTTTTACTTTCTTTTTTGCTTTTTCTTCTTTTTTTCTTGTTCCTTTTTAATTTTTTTTTTCCTTTTTTTTTTCTTTTTTACTTTTTACTTTCTTTTTTGCTTTTTCTTCTTTTTTTCTTGTTCCTTTTTAATTTCTTTTTTTCCTTTTTTTTTCTTTTCGTTTTGCCTACTTTCTCCTTCCTCAACCCACCAATCCCATTCCGATCAAACTCCACAACCCATCTGTTTCTCTCCCCAAATTGAAACCAAACCCAGCAAAGACCTAGCTTGGCGGTGCAGAGATGGACATCGAGCAAAAAGCAAGAGGCTAGGAGCTGATCGATCACTTCTTCACCTTCTCTGAAGCCATCTCCCTCTGTTGGGATCCGCCCTCACCTCCATCGTCGCCGACCCCATCTCCCAAACACAAGCAGATCCCAATCAGCTCTGAAATTCGCTGCTATACCACTCCCCTCTTGTTTTCACAGCCTACTTCTCTCTCTTCCACTCAAATCTCACTTTCTCTCTCCACATCAAGCCTCAATTTGGAAACTTTTCACTGAAAACTACCATTTTTTCAGACCCTGAGGTTTTTGGGTCTTGCTCAAAATGGTGATTTGGATTTTGGGTCTGGTTGAAATGATGGTTTTTGATGGCCAAGTTGACCAAAACCAGAAGTGAAGAAGAAGAGTAGTGATGGAAAAGAAAAATGGCCGTCGGCGTGGAGAACAATAACTGGGGTTTCGGGTCGATCTGGATTGGTTCGCCGACGTGGCGCTACCGATGCAGCAGGATACGATGGTCATTAAAAATGAAAAAAGAAAAAAGAAAAAAGAAATAAAAAAAAATAAAAAAATTAAAAAAAAAAAAAAAAGGAAAAGGAAAAAAGAAATTAAAAAGGAAAAAGAAAAAAGAAAAAAAAAAGAGCCGCCAGTGTGGACAACAAGAATTGGGGTTTCGGGTCGATCTGGGTTGGTTCGCCGACGTGGCGCTACCAATGCAGCAGGATACGATGGTCATTAAAAAGGAAAAAGGAAAAAAAAGAAATTAAAAAGGAAAAATGAAAAATAAAAAAGCAAAAAAGAAATTAAAAAGAAAAAAGAAAAAAAGAAATTAAAAAGGAAAAAAAAGAAATTAAAAATGAAAAAGAAAAAAAAGGAGAAAAAGAAATTAAAAAGGAAAAAGAAATAACAGAGGGTTATATTGGACATTTCACCTAAGGTCAACTCCTAATTTGACGCGGGAGGGACCAATCATACGGAAATTTTGACGTTAGGGACTTTTCAGATTAATTGAGAATATCACGGACTGAAACGAAAAAATGGTCATAGTACAGGGACTAAACATAATTTAATCCAAAAAGAAATTAGGGATATAGTTTTGGTTTAGCCTGGAGGCTGTAGTAAATGAGAGGGTTTTTCTCTCCAATGGTTTTCTCTCTTAATATATATTATACATTTCCATATCAATATGTATCAACACACAAAGAGAAACACAATTGGCCAGTTGATAGAAATCCATTAACACCCTTTTTGGAAATAATTAGCAAAAATTCAGCCATTCTAATCAAGTTTGAAGGTCCTAATTTGTAAGGAATATTAACAGTGTCCTAGACTATACTAGCTTTATGGAAGCCATTTAGCAAGTGAACTAGTGAAGTATGGTTCCAGAAGTCTCACTACAAGAGTAGCAACTAAGATGATTAGTAAGTCTTCATTTGTATATGTAAGCACTGCCAATAATCTACCTTAAAACGGTAAAACCTCTCTCTCTCTCTCTCTCTCTCTCTCTCCCACTTCTTGTTCTTTTATTCTCGAACATTCTTATTGTTCCTAACCTCCTCACTTCCTCCTCGGAAGCCAAGTTTCTCAAATACATAGATCGATCAAGGCTTGTATATCAAATCGAAATCAGATATGATGTGGTCATACGGATGGTAAATTTTTAAATTTTGTTGGTGACAATGAGTAACCATATCTGAAACCGAAAAAGACCAAAATCAGAACCGATTCACGTCGGTACCGTCTCGGTCCCACCTATTTCTGTGATGGACCCGGACTGTGCCCAGGCTTAGTTCCCAGGATTTGATGGTGGGTGAGTGGTGGCTGCTCTTACTCGTAGAGGTGAATAGGTTGATCAGTGTACAATGGTTGTTTGGTCTTGGGGTGGTGGTGTGTTGGTAATATAGTGCGAGCTACGGTCATGTGTTCCATTGGTCGAGTCTACTACTCCTTAGGCCTAGGTCTTGGCTTTTTCCCCTAGTTGCGCTGCGACTTTGTCTTTTGTTATTTTATGTTTATTAGTTTTAGTTGTCTCTAATTTTTGGATTTTTTTTAGATCTCAAATTTTTTTTTGCTATTTTGAGTTAGGGTAATTGTCATGGATTCTAGTGTATGTCTAGATTTAATTAGCTAGTTTGCTATTAATAGGATGAAGTTCCTTATCAATTTAGGTCGTACGATCCAGTTCCATTTTGTTCTTATGTGATTGGGAGATTCTGGGATAACTCACCAAATAGTTCATTGTTGCCTATCTCAGATATTGTTCTAGTTTTTAGTCAATTTGATACAGTTAGTTACCCAATCACTTCCTCATCATTTGATCCATTGACATTACAATATCTCCTTTTTCGAGTGAGGATGCATAGTTTTAATTTTTTTATGTCTCTTTTTTTCGGGTTGGTTTGCCTGGGATTACATAGCTCCGATGGTGGTAATGGTGGATCGATCTTGCTTGTCGGCGATCTTGAGCTCGATTTCGAATTCGATTGTGCAGTCTGCCATGTGCGGCGGCGATCTCTCCGACGCCAGCAGTAGTTTCCATGGGCGCGGTAGCTTCCATGGTGACGGCGGGGGTTTCCAAGAGGGTGGTGGCGGCGGCAGCGGCAGTGCTAGGTTTTGGGCCCACATGGAGGTGGCGGCGGCAACACAGGGGCTGTCTTCTCCTCTAGGGTTTGCGGAAATTGGGCCTTGGATATGGTTAATTTCTGCTAGGCTCTGGGGTCATTTCTGGCCTATGTTTTTATTTTTTAATTTAGTAGTGGGCCTTTCTCTTTTTGTCCAAAAAGAGGATGGGTCTGTCTTTTTTTAGCTTGAGTGGGAAAGATCGCAAAGAAAGATTGGGGCTCTGTTGTCTTTTTTACTCTTCTTCAGAGCTCGAAGTTTTCTTTGTCTGAGCTTAATACTAAAAGGTGGGTGTGCTAGGGGTGTGCTGAGTAGTACGCTTGTGTGAGGGGTGCATGTGCTAGTGTAGTGTGCTCTATGTATTGGCTTCTTCTGACGGCCCTATGGGCAAGTCGTTGTTGTACTGGTTGTTGAAATTTATAAAACTGTGACCTTTTCAACTCAAAAATTGTGGATTTAACTCACTAATGAGTGTTATAATTGCAATCAGTTTATAATTACACTTTATTAAAATGAGATTTTATTGATAAAAAAAGACTTGTAGAAAATAAACTCATGGCAATATCATCATCTTGTTCAAGTAAAACCCTAATTTGTATTTAGCCCAAACTCTAGGTTACTTAACCTAGTGGTAATAGGGTTTAATTAGAAGAATCTAGAGATTATCTTTCCTTGTATGATTCAGACTCTATGTATTGTAATCCTCTATATAAAGAGGCCCCTATTATCAATGAGAATACACAGCTATTTTCTCTCAATTTCTAATTCTCTAAAACACGTTATCAGCACGAAGCCCTAACCCTGAAACCCTAATTTCGTAGCCCTCAAATTCCAACATCCACCGCCCCACATATCGAAGCCTTAGTCTCAATGAAACCAGAACCGGGGGCGGAACCGGCCGGAAAACCCCTGAACCGGCCGTCAGAAAAATCAGACTGGCACCTGCCTTGTGCTGCCCCTGCGAGCCCTGCCGAGTAGCTGCCGAGAGCTGTCGACAGCCCCTGCGTACCCCTGCCGAGTCCTGCCGATATCTACCGAGAGCCCTGCCGACAGCCCCTGCAAGCCTCCTGCCTAGACCTGCCGACAGCCCCGCATAGGCCTGCCGACAACCCCTGCACGAGCCTTGCATAGCCTCCGCATAGCTTCTGCACAGCCCCTGCAAGCCCCCTGCACCGCCCTGCCTAGCTCCGGCCACCACCTCAGGCCACTTTTCCGGCAACCTTTTTCCGGTCACCTTCAACATCTTTTCCGGTCAAGAATTCCGGCATCTTTTCAAGGTAAATTTTTCTAAAAGTTCCCGTTTTTGAAGTTTTCATTCTATTCTTCTTTTTCTCGGGGACTTCCAATATCCCTTCTTCTACCCCCCCTTTCTTCTTCATAGGGGAGACCAAAAGCCGAACTGTGGGGGTTCGTGCTCACTCGAAGCTTGGAGCTTGTAGAGTCCTCCAAACTTAGAGTTTGTTGAGAAAAAAACGATCGACCACATACATCGTTGTTTCGATCTAATGCAAAATCCCTCTTGGAATCGGATTTTCTTGGAAGCTACTACGCTCAGAAAATCCCTAATTTCTTGGAAGCGATTACGCTAAGAAATTTAATAGTTTTTCGTGGCAGCCTTTTTCACTCCGAAACTAACCCTAATCTTGTGTTGTTTTTCAGGATGAGTAACCTGAACAAGTTGAACTTTGTTCCACTGGAGACAACTGGCGCAGGATACCATAGGTGGGTCCGAGATGTGCGCCAACATCTTAAGGCTGATGGACTTCTGGGAGCCATCCAAAAGCCTAGTCAGAACGTGCTCTCCATTGAGCAAGCTACTGTTTTTGAAGCAAATCAAGCTAAAGCCATAATTCTCATGACAAGGCACATGAATGACGCGCTCCAAAGTGAATACCTTAATGAGGAAGACCCAAGAAAGCTATGGGTAGAACTTGAGCAGCGATTTGGCAACGTTCGTGACTCCCTGCTTCCTGATTTAGAAGTGCGATGGCATAGCCTCCGCTTTTGTGATTTCAAGTATGTGCTTGATTATAACTCGGAAGCTCTTCGTATCAAGTCTCTGATGGAGTTTTGTGGCCAAGCCATAACTGATACGATGTTGATCGAGAAGACTCTCTCTACCTTCCCCGTCTCTGCACTGATGATTTCAAAGAATTATCGGATTGATGTAAATGCAGGACGTATCACAAGGTTTCATGAGCTCATTGGCGCCATGAACGTAGCTGAAAAGCACGACAATATTCTTGTGAAGAACTATAATGCTAGACCCGTGGGAACTAAATCTATTCCAGAGTCTAACTATAGTCGCGCCCCCAAGGGAGGACGCAAGGAGTGAAACCCTAAGAGTAGGGACAATTCTGGACGTTCTGGTCCATATGTTCGCCCCAAAGAGGAAGGAAATCGCCAAGAGAGGCGTGCGCGGAACCGTGGAGGTCAACGTGTGAAGAGAGAGAGAGGCGGAGCCTCCGACCATGGCGGTAACGCCACTAAGAGCATTGGTCATCCAAATCGCGCCCCAAAGGCGCCTCGATCAAGGGAGCCTGACCATAATGATGTTTGTCTTCGATGTGGATCAACTGGACATTGGGCAAAGGCGTGTAAAGCATCCCAGAACGTTTCAAACGCATACAAGATGTATCGTGAAGCAAGGGAGGCAAATTACATGGAACAAGAATATCAAGATGGCGATCTCGATCTAAGGGTGGAAGACTACAAGGATCAAGACCCAGAAACTGGCGATTTTGATTAAGTCTTTTTATTTTCCAAGAGATGTAGGCAATTGCCATATTATTTTTGTAGTAGATGCCAATGGTATTAGTCTTTCTTCAAAGTAGGCGTACTCAATGTAAGTGTGATGTCTAGGAAGGTTTTGAGATAAGTGGTACTTAAGCGAGATTTGCTCCACCGACATCTCTCTACTCACCTGGTTACATTTACATTGGAATTACCGAAAGGAGTTAGATGACTACCATTGTTTTGCATTAGCTAGTTTATTGGATTAGATTTTCTTTGGTCAAATAAACAATGATGTAATTCCGTTTGGCTTATTAATAAAAGTTGAGTTCTTTTCTTTATGACTCCTTTTTAATTATGAGCTTTTTCTTTTAGGAATGGATGAACTTCAATGTCTTGCGGATAGTGCGACTACGCACACCATTCTACGCCATTGGCAATTATTCTTAGAGATGTTGCCTACATATTCCTCTGTGACTACGATGGCTGGGCTATCAGGTTTAGTTCAAGGACATGGAATGGCCCAATTCCTATTGCCAAATGGCACCTTGATTAAAGTCACTGAAGCTCTCTACGCTCCTAAGGCGAATAGAACCTTATTGAGCTTCAAAGATATAAGAGCCCGGATTCCACGCGGAAACGCATAATGAAAACGGAAAAGAGTTCCTTTGCATTACCTCTAATGATTGCGGACGAAAGCGCATCTTAGAGAAGCTTATGTGTCAATCTAGTGGACTTTATGTCACTACAATTCGACCAATTGAATCCAACAATATGATAAGAGAAGATCTCTTGGATTCTGACACATATTGGCTTTGGCATGACCGACTAGGACATCCTGGTCGTGATATGATGCTCCGTATACTAAAGACTTCACACGGACATCCATTCTTCAGAGTGAGAAGAAGCAAGAATTGAAAATTGATTCCTGGACTTAGCAAGACCGCAACAATTGCAACATCTGGCGCTGTAGCCATCTTGGGGTGCCATAGGGCCGCCCAAGTCCCACGTGATGCCGCCACCAATGGCGCCAACCATGAGCATGATGCCATGGTTGTTCCTCCCAATGGCCATGACGCCATAATTACCAATTCCCATGGCTCCAACGCTATGATGGGAGATGTAGTCACACACTTTGCTTCTAATAGCGCTACAGACGCTCAGGCCCAACCAAAATCCTCATTAGTTGCTTCTAAGGCCCCTCGCTCATTTTGCAAAGCCTGTTCCTTCAGGAAATTAGGATCGAGACCGTCCTACGCAAAGGATCCTAAAATACTCATTCCGTTCTTATAGAGAATCCAAGGGGATATCTGTGGACCAATTCAACCATCGTGCGGACCCTTTAAATACTTTATGGTATTGGTTGATGCGTCGACACGCTGGTCACTATTGTCCACTCGAAATGCTGCTTATGCTAAACTCCTCGCACAGATTATCCGTCTACGGGCTCACTACCCTGACCATCCAATTAAGTCAATTCGACTTGATAATGCTGGGGAGTTTACATCGAAAACATTCGATGACTATTGCATGTCACTAGGGATTGATGTAGAGCATCCAGTTCCCCATGTTCATACCTAAAATGGTCTCGCAGAAGCCGCTATCAAACGACTACAGATGATAGCACGGACATTGGTTATGCGCACCAGTCTCCCTGTTTCTGCTTGGGGATATGCAATATTGCATGCAGCGACGCTAATTCCTCTACGACCCACTGCAACCCAATCTTACTCTGCGTTACAGCTAGTGACTGGATACGAGCCTGATATCTCGCACTTACGCATTTTTGGGTGTGCCATTTATGTGCCTATTACGCCGCCATAGCGTACTAAGATGGGTCCACAACGACGAATGGGCATTTATGTTGGATATGAATCTCCAACCATCGTCCGCTATCTTGAACCCTTGACAGGCGATCTCTTTACCGCTAGATTTTCGGATTGTCACTTTGATGAGACAGTTTTCCCATCGTTAGGGGGAGATAAGAACACAGATGTTCAACAGGAACGACAGGAATTTTCGTGGTCTGTCCCCACTATGTCTCGTCTCGATCCCCGTACCGCACAGTCCGAACTTGAAGTGCGAAGAATAATCGAGCTCCAGAACGTAGCAGACACTCTGCCTGATGTTGCCAAAGTGACAAGATCACACATACCTGCTGCAAACGTGCCTGCAAGGATCGATGTCCCGAATACTGGACATTGCGCCACTCCTGTGACACCAGGAGATGGCGCCATTGCCCAGCATGGCAATGATGTGGCATCTATGGCCGCAGGTCCCGCAAGGAAGCGTGGTAGACCGATTGGTTCGAAGGATACTCGCCCTAAAAAGAGAGCGAATGAGGCACAAACAAATCCTTTGATCATCGATACTCAAAATCCGTCCCATGAGAATGTTCTGGATTATGGTTATGTCCAAGAGACATCATTGGGGGACGCCTCAATGTCAGAACCTATCGCTGAGAGTGTAGAGATCTCTGTAAATTACACTAGTGTACATGAGACGTGGGAAAGAAGCTTCATCATCATTGATGATGTATTCGCGTATTTAGTGGCGTGTGAGATTATTGAGACTGATGACATCGAACCACGCTCCATTGATGAATGCCAACGTAGAGCTGACTGGCCAAAATGGAAAGATGTGATCCAGACAGAACTTGATTCTCTAGCGAAAAGAAAGGTATTTGGCAAAGTTGTACCAATACCGCCCAACACCAAACCAGTTGGTCACAAATGGGTATTCATTAGAAAGCGTAATGAGAGAAACAAGATTGTAAGGTACAAAGCTCGTCTTGTGGCGCAAGGCTTCTCACAACGCCCTGGAATCGATTACGAGGAGACCTATTCTCCCGTAATGGACGTCATAACGTTCCGCTACGTTGTCAGTTTGGTAGTTTCAGAAAAACTGAACATGCAGCTTATGGATGTGGTTACTGCGTATCTATATGGGGATCTAGATACAGAGATATACATGAAGATTCCAGACGGAATTCAGTTACCCAAATCAAGTGGCTCTAAACCATGGAGCGCGTTTGCGATTGCATTGAAACGCTCACTATATGGATTGAAACAATCCGGACGGATGTGGTATAACCGTCTAAGTGACTACTTGATTGGAAAGGGATATGTCAATAATGAACTATGCCCATGTGTGTTCATAAAAAGGACAAGTTCCGGATTTGCAATAGTAGCGGTTTATGTCGATGACATGAACATAATTGGCACCCTTAAAGAGTTAAGGGAAACCGCTAAACACTTGAAATCTGAGTTTGAGATGAAAGATCTTGGGAAAACACGGTTTTGCCTCGGTTTGGAACTTGAGCCCCGTAGAGATGGTATCCTGATTCATCAATCAACTTATACCCAAAAGATGCTTAGGCGTTTCAACACTGACAAGATTAAGCCTTTAAGCACCCTAATGGTCGTCCGTAGTTTTGATCCAAAGAAGGATCCATTTCGTCCAAAAGATGACGATGAAGAAGTGCTAGAGGTAGAAATGCCCTACCTAAGTGCAATAGGCGCATTATTGTACTTAGCACAATGCACAAGACCGGATATCTCATTCGCTGTGAACTTGCTAGCTAAATATAGCTCTGCGTCAACACGACGCCATTGGACTGGTGTTAAAGATATCTTTTGATACCTAAGTGGTACGATTGATATGGGCTTGTTCTATCCCTACAGAGAGAAGATGGATTCGGACCCATCTAGTGTCAGGGACGCCAAATATGGTGGACTGCGTTCCCTCTTCCCATCCCAAAATGATATAAGTGTTTTGGAAGGTTTTGCTGATGCTGGGTACCTCTCTGACCCACACAAAGGTCGCTCCCAAACTGGTTATGTATTCACCATGGGAAAGATTGAGATATCTTGGAGGTCTACAAAGCAGACCTTAGTCGCTACCTCTTCGAATCATGCAGAGATTATTGCTCTTCACGAAGCAGTTCGTGAATGTATATGGCTTCGATCCATAGTTACGCATGTTCGAAGCAATTGTGGTCTGAAGTCTACCACAGATGAGCCAACGAGCATTTATGAGGATAATGCTGCTTGCATTGAACAAATGAAGCAAGGCTACATCAAAGGCGACAACACCAAGCATATATCGCCTAAATTCTTCTACAATCAGCAACAACAGAAGCTCCTCAAGATCAAAGTGAACCAGGTTCGATCTGAGGACAATGTGGCAAACTTGTTTACTAAGTCATTGCCCAAATCCACGTTCGAGAAACATGTTGTGAGAATTGGCTTGCGGAAATTATCTGAACTCCTATGATCGTAGTCATCAGGGGGAGGTGCAGACATCAGGGGGAGATGTCTACATGTTCACCTCGAAACGTGAAGGGTGTGTTGTGCTCTTTTTCCCCTTCGATCGAGGTTATTTTTGTCCCACTGGGTTTTTGTTACTCGGCAAGGTTTTTAGCGAGGCAACAAGAGAAGCACCGCGTTTGGGCAACACAAGGGGGAGTGTTCAAGTAAAATCCTAATTTGTGTTTAGCCCAAACTCTAAGTTACTTGACCTAGTGGTAATAGGGTTTAATTAGAAGAATCTAGAGATTATCTTTCCTTGTATGATTCAGACTCTGTATTGTAATCCTCTATATAAAGAGACCCCTATTATCAATGAGAATACACAGCGATTTTCTCTCAATTTCTGATTCCCTAAAACACATCTAACTTTCTTCTTTTACTATTTTAACAATATTAGCTCGATGAGAGGATAGCTTAGCAGCTTATATGAATTAAGATGGAATTTGAATTTGATAGTTGTTTATATTCATATGAATACATTTATGACATATCAAATTTTTAACGAGCTAGTTTGTAACAAGTCTTGCTCGAGCCAAGTTCGATTAGCTATTGACTCAAAAGCCAATATAGCTTGATGGGCTAATATATCTAGACTCAACTTGTCCTTAATCGTTTTTTGGCCAAGATCGATGAGCGGTCCAGGCTCGTGTTGTGATGGAGCTTCCTCATCCCAATCTCCACTCTTATGTTTAATATTTTTATTATTATATTAACAACTAGTTTTCGACTTACAAAACTCACGACCTTTCACATATAAATGCGAAATTTTAATATATCTCTTTTAATTCAAAAAAAAAAAATGCAACACACATTGTAGAAATTAAAGCCGGACAAGGGGGTTGTTGGGACAATATCTTGTTCCTACAAATTTTCCTATACCAAAAAATCTAGGCCACTAGTACTTTACCATGGGCAAAGGGCAATGGTACATGAAAGTATGAAACTATAAAATTTTGTTTTTTTTTTGCCAAGAAAGCAATATATCAACGTACATGTTGCTAATTATCATGATTTGTAGTATTTATATTGGCTCAACTTGATGGGCATCCAAGAAGCTAGTCGTTGTCAGTTGCCCAACAAGCATGTGCACGGTGTACCATATATAACTATATGCTAGGGACACATCATTCAATCACCAAATAATAATCATTGATTGTAGTATGTCTTTGTCATATATATTACGAGAAACAATACACATTTGAAAAGTAGTGTACACAGTTAAGTGAACAAGATTTTTGCAGAGGTTAATTTCATCACAACCCTAATTCAACGATTAATTTGACTGTTGATTTTTTAAAATTTATGTAGAAATTGTGTCTACACAAATTCAACCAAATTAATAATTATTTGATTATCGAAAACATGTAACAAATGCAATTAATGAGTGGTACTAGATATATATACCACTTTTTCTTATTTGCCCTCTGTATTCAAGGCAGTGAAAAATTATATAATGTACTACTCTACCTTGAGACTATAATGAGAAATCGTTTATGATTTGATTAAAAAAATGCAATTCATCAGATAAAATTGGAATGATCATGGTACTAATTAAATGGTAAATATTTTTCAATTTGGCTAATACATGGAAATTTAAAAGAAATTTTTTATAAACATCAATATTGGTATTTAAATACTACTTTTAAAAATATTTCCTACTTCGCTAGTTCGGTCAAATATGAGTAATGTCATGAAAGAGCCTTTAACTATATAGCCTCCAGACTGACCTAGCCTCTCTGCTAGGGTTTCTCGTTGACGTCCCGTCCTCGACAAAATTTCCAAACCTATGGGTTTCGCCATCATTGGTCTGATCCTAATCTCTGTGAGCGTCGTGCTTGGTGATGGTTGTGGTGTGCTGCTTTCTGGGTTGGGGATCCCTCGTTTTGCTGTGGGGGAAGAGTGAGTTTCGTCTGCAATTTCTCGTGGTGGTTGGTGAACATCGGATCCGGTGTGGCCTATGCCAGATTGGAGTTTCAATGAGTTGGATTGGTTGCGGCGTCGGTGGAGAATGGTAGAACGTTGGCTGCAGTTGAGGTGTTGGCTTTGGGATCCGATTATGCCAAAGCGGAAGCCTGAATGCAAGGCCGGCGAGGGCTTTTGGAGGACTGATGATGCGGCTTGCGTTGTTGGCGGTGCTAGGGACGAAGCGCGTCAAGGATCTGAGGACCTCAGACTGGGTTCTTTTCCCGCCGGTGATAGTAGGGTGGGGCACGGGTTCAGTTTTCTTGGGCTAGGACGAGAGGCAATTGGCCTTGGTTTTGGTGCAGATGCTGAGGGTGAGGACGATGGTGGCTTGGCTGTTGATGACAATGACAACACTGGCAGCTGTAGCAGTGGAGATGGAAATGGTGGTGGTGGCTGGTGCGGCGGCATGACGGCTTCTCTCCCTACTCCGCTCAGAATTTTGATGGATTGGACCTCTTGGGCCTTGAGCTGGTTTGTGGGCCTTATCCTTGGGTTCATTGGACTAGGCTTTTACAAGGCTTGGACTACCCCTTTATGGGGGAGTTGGATGGATTGGGCCTTTATGGCCCAGAGTACTGTTTAAATTTTTGTTAGGTCGCAAAGGTCAGTGGCTCTGAGGATCATTTTACTTTATTAGCTTCGGAGTCTCTAGGCCTTTGTTTGGAATAATGGTGCGTGGATTTCCTAAAATGTGGGTGTACTAGGGGTTTCCTGGGTCTTATTCTTATTTCAGAATAGGTTTTAGGGTTCCCTAAGGAACGATTCTTTCTGTCGACCTCATAGGGGTGTTTCGTTTTTGTACTGCTTGCTGAATATATATAATGGGCTGACCTCTTTTCATAAAAATATATATATATATATATGAGTAATGTCAACTTACAGAAATTTGATAGAAATATTGTTTTTGAAAGGGATAGAAATATTGTTAGTTTCAAAGAAATAAACCCTTATAATAGGACAATACTTAACAGAGAAAAATAGAAGTTAAACTAAGAGCTTAATGCTCAATGCTTCCTACAATACTTTAATTCGAAAAAACCTGGGCCTCCACAAAGGCACAACAACATTTACTCCCTTCGCCTACAAGTAGAGAACTATTGACCTAAGATATATCATTCAAGCTAAAAGCTGATTCATGGCTTTTGTTCTGGTACGGCTGGATATTCTAAGGTGCAGCTGAATTGCTTGCTTTTATGAGTTTTATCAGGCTGATGACTAAGAAACTCTGAAAATGGAGACTTGAAGGCTCGAGAGAAAAATTTATTCAGACAACCTCCTAGTTAGGCAGATGAGTGAGTATGATTTTTCCCATCCTAGCAGCGGCTTCTAAGGCTTGCTTGAGTAGCTTGGGTGAGCATTTTATAGCTTTTTATCTTGATTATTCTAGTGTCCAACAAAACTCAATCACATTATGTCTCTTTTAGGTAATGCAAACTAACACATTACTAACATCAACATTTGTAACTTTTGTTTATTCTCTTCAAATTTGACCCTTTTCCTCACTCAAATATATGAGACATCTAAACCACTCTTGTTGTAGATTATTGTAGATAGTGTAGGCTCTATAGCTTCAACTTTGGACGTATAATTGAACAAATTGGTCACATTAGAAGCACTTATTTTTATCTAATCTACAATGTAGTGGTATAGTTTTAACTTTTGATATTATTAAAAAAAAAAAAAGGACACATCAACTCAGAATTACAATAACTAGTCTTCCATAAACCAAACTCATGACTTCCCACTTACTAAGGGAAGACTATGCATGGTAGAAGTCAATTGTAAAACCTAAGAGCGTCTTCCTAGCCGCTCCCCAAAAAACCCTAAACCTAAGATCTGCGCCCTGCGCTCAAACCTATTGCCCAACTACACCATGTCCTCCATTGATGCGGTTACGGCTAGCTTTGCAACCTCCCTCGCTCTTGCAGGTTCAGATGTGATTGACATCTCACACTTGAATGATGCCGGAAATCAACGTACCTCTCAAGCCTACCTCTTGGCAGATCCCTTGACAAAGAAGCCATTTGGAACTCCAGATTTGCAACACCACTTCAGACGTGTATGGGTTCTTGATGGTGGATTTCGGGTTCAAGACAGAACTCATAATCGTTTTGTCTTCACGTTCGACCTTAAGCGAGATCGTAATAAGGTACTTCGAGGAGGACCATGGTACTTTAACTGAGCTCCAGTCTTACTGCAGGAGTACGATGGATTGGAAGATCCTCTAACCATCCCCATGAAAACATTGTTTTTCTGGGTTCGCATCTCTGGCATCCCTCCTGCTTTGGAAGAAAAAGGTATTATAATGAAAGTGGCATCACTTGCCGGTAAGTTCTTGGCGATTGATCAAAAGCTTTTTGACAACACGGGTAAAATTAGGGTTCATGTAGCCCATGATATCTCCCTGCCCTTTCATTTGAAGAAAACCCTAAAGATTATTTCTGGAGTGGTCAAAGAGATCACGTATGTTTTTGAGAACTTGGTTGGTAAATGCAACGACTGCAATTTAATTGTTCATGAGCAGGGATCCTGCCCTAAAACTGCAGCACAGGGACTGGTGAAACAGGTCACAGTAGAAGAGCCAACACGGCTCGCTCTTGCCTCCCAATTCCCAGGTTTTACTAACCTGCGTTTTCAAAATGGAGCGTTCCGCTTTCAAGGTTTACAAGCACCTATCCTGCCTCCCATTGCACACAACCTATTTTGAACTCCTACTCCTCACAAGCCGCGTAAGCCTATTGTGATTCGAAATGAGGATATTAGGCCGGCAGATAAAAGTTGGATAGGCTGGCCTTTACGTAAGGATTATATTGCCCCCAATTTTTATGAAATACAAGATGCTCATTGAATAATCAGAAACAAATATTCACTTCTAATGTTTTGGCTCTAGTCCCAGTCACTGCTGAACAACAGACAAGCAAACGAGACCGTTCTACAACATCTTACACTTCTCCAAAGAAACTAAAAGTGTTTTTCAAGGAAGGGGAAAATGCCACTAGTCCATCCATGCTCCAAAAGTGGCTGAAAGTACCGAAATTCCACACAAAATTCTCTGCACAATCTCTTGGTTTGATTGAGGCTCCAGGAGGAGTTTTGATTCCTAAGGAAAGCATAAGCCTAAAAGAGGACTCGCTTCCGGTCAAGAAGAAGAAGGGAAGGCCGTTGGGGTCAAAGAACAAGAATCCCTCCAAGAATAAAAAAGTTTATGCTGAAGAAGTGCTAAGTATGATCTGCCCTAGCAAACCTCCAAGCCCTAGTGTTAAGGGCAAGGGGAAAATTTAGTTTTCTTTCATTTGAATTTTGCCTATTTACTTGTCTTTGGTAACATAGTTTATAGGCTTTCTTGAATAAGTGAGCATGGGTACCGTCAAATGATCGGACCTAATCTATGTATCGCTGTGGTTTACCACAAACTCTTTATCTACCCATAGATGGTAGAGGGAGGATATGTAATGGTCCTTTCTGGCCTGAGAATTAATATATCGACATGATATTCTTCAAAAAAACTTACTAAGGGAAGACTTATTCTACTAGAGAGAGAGAGAAAAAAAAAACTTTTGATATACAAATGATGAAATGAAATAATGTTTTTATATGAAATTTTTTCTTTTTTCAGTCAATTATTTTGTTGAATTTATTTTTTCATTCTAAAATGTATGAATGAAAATAATATAATTCAATAGGCAAAATAGTTTTTTTTTTTTAAAACGGCAAAATAGTTATTTAAGGAAGGGTAAATTCCTTCTATTACCCTGAGGTACGGCAATTGAACACTTTGATACCTAGTTTTCAAAAAAGGACAATTTGATACCTGAACTTAGGCTCCATTTGAGTTTGGTACTTCTGTTAATTTTTTCAGTTAAATGTAAGGATAAAATTGACATTTAGAATATATGTATAAAAACAAAATAAAAAACATGAGTTTTGCGGGTTAATGGCCGTTCTTCATCATTTTATGGATATGAATTAATGCTTATGGGTTATGTTGAAGATGAAATGTAGGCTGTCTGGTTCCTTACGAACACTTTTGCTCCTTTTTACTTTAAAGCAAAGGAAAAAATTAACATATGGTCAATAAACTTTGACATGTTCGACACTTAATCCATTGATTTTTAAAAATAACACTTTGATTACTCAAGTACATTTAACAGCGCTTTACACTTAACTCACTGTCATTAGATTTTAGAGTGAGAAAAAAGTAGCTAAGAGTAGCGGCTAAGAGGCAAAAAAAGCCCTTTAATTTCCTTGAGGGAGGGGGTCCTCCTTGCTATTCGGAATGGTTGGAATAACATTGGGTTAGAAAGGGATAGTGTTATCGTTGTTGCAGTATTCTTAATGAATCGGAGGACACCTCGATGTTGGAGTTTTAGTTGGAGCTCATACTTGTCATGTGTTTTAGGAAGCAAATAGTGATATAATGTTGCACATAGACTTACCCACCTTGTTAGAAATACTGATAAAGAGTGTGTATGGTTAATAGAGGTTCCTAATATAATTTAGGATGCTTTGCTTGAGAACTGTAAAACTTCTTTTCACAAATTTTGTCTTATATATATAAGACAAAATATATAGGACCCTTCCACTAAGGGATTTTTTTTTTTTGCCATTTTAAGGAATCCCTTGTGGGACTCACTTTTCTATCGCATTTCGGCATCTCGACCGTTTAGTTTTTAGGTCCTAATGTATAGATCATTTCTGCAAATTTTCAGCCAAATTGATGATCGTTAAGGTATCGAGCTCGATTAAATCAATGGACGAACCGAATCTCTCTAACATGAACCGTTCGTAATTGTAAATTGAGTTATGAATGCCTTAATGATTATCAATGATGTAAATATATGACTGAAAAGTGGGTCTAATGAGTTATCCCTTAAAATATCCAAAAAAAAGGATCCCTCACTAGAAGGGCCCTGTGTGTGTGTGTGTGTGTGTGTGTGTGTGTAGGGAGGATCAAGAGAGGACGTCCTTAAACTCCTAAAGTGAGGATGTTTTTATTTTTAGGATGTATTTTAATAATCACAATCACTCATTCTTTAGTTACCTACACACATATGAATCCTACAAAATATTAGTAAAAAAAACGTTTAACCATTTAATTAGCACAATGTTCGTTTTAATTTTATCTAACGGATTACATTTGTTTACACAATTTTGAATGACCAAATTAGGCCTCATCATTTAGCCCGCCCGGCCAGTAGGGCCGAAGCCCGACCCGGCCCTTGCATTAGGGCGGGCCGACCATACCCTTTCTCAAATAGGGTAGGGTAAGGGTCATGCAAATGAAGCCTGACCCTACCCTATGGCCCGGCCCGGCCCTTTAAGCCCTAATAATTTTCTATTTTTTCTATTTTTTAAATATGTTTCTCTTTAGTCTATAACATACAACTTATCTCTTTTTTGTAATTGATTTCCTAAAGCTTTATTTTCTTTAATTTTTGTTTCCTTTGTTAAACAACAACTAATTTTGGGAGATTTAGAGAGATAGTTAATTGAATATAACCATCTTAACTAATATTTATAAATGTTATAACTTATAAGTTAATTCCAATATATATATATATTATATGATCAACAAAAAACAATGAGTCTTGTATTACCTATATAACCATTGAGCCACATTTTGAGATAAAAAATAAAAATAATATATATTTTTTTGTTAAACAAATTAAGGCCCTTTTAGGCCCATTTCGGCCCTATTCGGAAGGTCGGCCATTTCGGCCCTACTGGCTCGGGCCTTTCGGGCGGGTAAGGGTTAGCATATTTAAGCCCCGACCCAACCCTACCCGGCCCTAAATTTTGTTGACTTTGACTAGGTCCGGCCCTAAGCCCTAAAATTTATGGTAGGGTCGGCCCTAGCCAGGCCCATGATGACCCCTAGACCAAATGATTATGGATTTGGTTGATTTTTTGTAGACATCATTCTTACATAGGAATCTAAAAGATCAACGGTTGAGATAATTGAATTAAGTCGCATACTTGTGTAAAATAACAAAAATCCGCAAATTCTTAAAGTAATGAGGTCCTCTCTAAAACAGGCCTCTATACCTGCACACACACACACACACACACACACACACACACACACACACATATATATATATATATATATATATACAGGACCCTTCTAGTGAGGGATCCCTTTTTTTGGTCATTTTAAGGAACTGATTGTTTGACCAACTTTTTGATCACTTATCAACATCTCCACCGTTCAGCTGTTAGGTCTATATGAGTAGATCAATTATGCAAATTTTCAGCCAATTTGATAATCGTTAAAGCGTTCAAAACTGTGATTTACAATTATAAACATGAACGGTTCAAGTTTGAGTGATTGACAAATTTGGTTCGTTCATTGATATAATCTAGTTCAATAACTTAACGGTCACCAATTTAGCTGAAAATTTGCATAAATAATCTATACAATAAGACCTAAAAACTAAACGGTCGAGATGCCCAAATACGATCAAAAAGTAGGTCTCACAAAGGATCCCTTATATATATATATATATATATATATATATATATATATATATATAGAAACTTGCTCAGGTGCGGATATCTGCACCAAAGCAAAAAGGTGCGGATTTCCAGTTTTGACCCACTTTCCGATCACATGTTTACATCTTAGCCGTTCAGTTTTTAGATCCTAATGTATAGATCATCTCTGCAAAATTTCAGCCAATTTGATGATCGTTAAGGCATCCAAAATTGCAATTTACACGAACGGACCGAATCTGTCGAACCGGAACCGTTCGTATTTATAATGGTAAATTACAGTTTTGGATGCCTTAACGATCACCAAATTGGCTGAAATTTTGTAGAGGTGATCTATACATTATGACCTAAAAACTGAACGGCTAAGATGTGAAAATGTGATGGGAAAGTGGGTCAAAACCGGAAATCCGCATCTAAGCAAAAAGTGTGGACGTCCGCACCGGAGAAGCCCTGTATATATATATATATATATATATATATTCTCTTCTTCTCCCTAATTCTGATGTATGATAATCCAAATACCAACGGCTTTACAGTGGGTTCCGAACCCCATATTAAAAAAATGGCTTGTATTAATTGATACAAAATTACAAATCAATTTGCAATAGAACTTAATTAAAGCCCGACCAAACAACTAAATTAGAATTTGACCTTCTTCTCTCTTTTATGTAAACATCCTTTTTACTTTATATAGACAAAATTAAACCAAAAATAAAGGTGTGGTTTGGTGATGGTTTGTTGCTTGCCCTAACAAAACATGCATGTGGAGGCATGTGCAAAGCAATTGGTAGGACACACGTGCATCAATGCCCATGTGCCATTTTCATTCATATCCTTCTGTAGTTTAACGTATAGCAATGATAATTGACCCTGAAAGAATCATTCCTCTAACTGTTACCAAATAAATTCCTTGATTTGATTACATCTTTGAAAACGAAAATACAAAGCATTTGACCTAATTTAGGAACAATTTCTTGAGGAATCATGTGTTGGTTTGGACCCACGGAGTAGTGCCATCATCTCACTTCACCAAGTCATTTGAAGGGACCCATCACCCCTCAAATTTAAATAATTAAACTAGTATACGAATATAGCTAGGTTTCCATATCATTTAATTTTATACATAAGAACAGAGTAAGATTTTTTGTTACCAATAAAAAAAATACAAGTATTTTTTTTTTTTTTTGATCAAGTAAATAAAATTTCGTGAGTCGAACTCACAACCTCCCACTTACGAAGGGGGAGACTATGCCACTAGACCAATAAAAAAAATACAAGTTGCTAGTACTTTTAGTTACCCAATTAATGATTTATCAAAACAATAAGTCAAGTAATTTAATAGGAGCATATTATGAGATTTAATTTTTTTTTTTTGGTAAGTTTTTTTTTTTTGATTAATTAATTTATATTTATATTTTATAGATTTTTCGGTGCAAAGAAGAGAAAATGAGATTGCAGAGTAATTAGGATCCTGAGAACAAGAAGATTATAGAGTAATTACGATCTGGAATGAAATCTCCATTAAAGTGAAAGAGTCCGTGTTGATTGTTGCGTAGCAAAAAAGGTATTTTAATTGACGTGGAAAGTTCTCATTAGTTGGATGTCGTCATTAAATGATGGACAAATTAATCAAATAATTCATACACTGTTTTTGCCATAAGCTTTGGAGTTTTAAACATAAAAGGAAACGAGGAGGATTCTGCCCTAGGTATCAGAGTAGACACCTTACACGCGAGAGAGGTTTAGGGTTTAGGGGATTCTCTGCCCTAGGTATCAGAGGATTCTGCCCTAAACACATACACAAGTTTCTTGTGAAGACAAGAATAAGAGCAGCAGCCGTAGGAGAGATACATAGATCGTCAGCCTAACTATTCAATTTCTTTTATTTTCTTGTGTTCATGAACCTTTTTAGTATTTCTTTCTCAATTATGTGTAAGTAAATATTTAATAGTTAGGCGGCTGCTTTGAAGCGGATAGACATGATTGTCATAGTATTTTGACCCCTTACTCAATTTCTTTTATCAATAGATGAGACCTTTTACGTAAAATTCATTTTTTTTTTTGAGATAAAAAGCTCATACATTAATATGGCCCTAGTTCATGGACAAAGAATAGTACAGAAGACCACTCTATTTTGACAACTGAAAGCTCAGAGTAGTCTATGCTAACAAAAATACCTAGCCCCGTAGGCAATCTATTCTACTTGACTCCAAACGTCGAGCACGCCATTGTGGTACGTATACAAAGGCTCGTAGAGGAGCTCCCACTAGCATAGACAAGACA
The DNA here is from genome assembly GCF_958449725.1 of Rosa rugosa. Lineage (NCBI taxonomy): Eukaryota > Viridiplantae > Streptophyta > Magnoliopsida > Rosales > Rosaceae > Rosa > Rosa rugosa. The sequence continues at coordinate 45,745,841 of NC_084821.1, forward strand.
AACCCGATCGAGTTAAAAGTGATCGAGGTTTGTCACCTAACTAAACTAGAAAAAAACAAACACAAACAAATGCCTAGACCGGGCCGAAACCCACTACCTCCCACAGAGGGAATTATTGAAGAAAAAACAGCTGCAAATAAAAAACAGAGCCCCAGCCCAACTAAGTCTGGCCCAGAAAGGCCTAGCCCCAGAGCCCAATCACAGTTCCCTGACAAAGCTCCCCGCCGCAAAGCCCAGCCACCATGGAGAAGAACCACCAGTCGCCGCTGCCGACGAAGCACCAAAACAGGTGACCCAGCTTGGCCACCATTCTGCCGGCACAACTCCTCCAACAGAGAAGCCCACCGTCGACAAAGAATCGGAAGAGCATCTTGTCCCCCGATCCTCGCCGCCCAAACAGCTACCATCCGCCCGCGCGCACCGTCTTGAAGCATGGATGTCGCCGTCACCACCTCCACTCCGCTAGCGCCGCGCCTCTAGCCGCGAAGCCCATCAAAGCGAAGGTCAGATCGCCCGACAGGGCAACCCAACCTCCCCCAAATATCACCATGAAAAGACCCCAGCCGCGTCTGACCCTCACCTGAACCACACCTGTATCCGAGCTAGAACCCTTCAACCGGAGCCACCGACCCCTTAACTCAAACCTCCCCGTCCGGCCGCACTCACTACCCTCCGATAAGGCCAGAGGCCTGCCTCGGCGTGGTGAGCCGCCGGACGAGAATCGATTCCCAAGACAAAAAACCCTAGGTTCAGAGCTTTTTTTTCTCTCAGCCAAACGGCGTATTTTTTTTACGTAAAATCCATTGATGAGTCTTTTCACGTTTATTGTGGTCATTATATGCATGATTAGGATTTTGATTCAATAAGATTCCTCACGTATTATAAAGTATCATTTTTCAGTCGAAGATTGACATGTAACTTCTTCGACTAACAAGTGCTTCTCTAGAATATGTGAGGAATCTTATTTAATCAAGAAGTAAGCATCAAGTATTCATAGCTGTAGAATCCTAATCATGCATATAATGTTCACAACCACAACAAACATGAAAATACTCATTAATGGATTTAAGGTAATAATGTTTATCTATTAATAAAAGAAATTTGAGAAAAGGTCAAAACACTATGATCGACACTTATGTTTAGGGGCTTCAAAAAAATCCCCTAACTACTAAAAATTTAGTTAAACATAGTGGGGAATGAAATATTTTCATTCTTGGTTAGCTAAAATTAAAGCTACTGATTTTCCTCATTACGCATAGTCCTTGGTTGCTTAGAATTTAAAACTTTTAGTCATTCTTTTTTGTTTGAGGGTTTGGTTTTCATGTCACTCCTATTTTTTTTATATTTTTTTTTTTGAATAAAGGGCTGGTGCGGCTGCCCTCAAGCCTTGATTAATGAAACCGTCGAATACAAGGGGGGGGGGGGACATTGAGCCTAAACCCCTGATTACAATAGGCACCTAGAGTACATCCTGAATCATGAGTCTCTACTAAACAATTGTATTCAAATACGCACGAACTAGCAAAGAACTCGCTCCAGATGGTTCTATTTGCTTCCTAGCGGTGACACAACGGAAAGATAACTCGGTCGACAACTCGAAGACAGCATAGCATAATATCCATTCTCACAGCTTTCCCATCATGTTGCCACTGGACAATACATCCAGTGACATCAAGTTTCACCCTGCCACTAGGAGGCAGCGACCATTTGACCAAGCAAGGAACTCGCTGCCTACCAAGAGCAGACAAGGCACTTTGAGTGCACACACAGGCACAAAACCCGACTAGCCCTACCCAACGAGTGTAGGGGCTTATTACACGCCAAAGCCGCGACAAAACTAAAAAACTGCAGTAAATAAAATTAACAACAGAAATAAAAGAACTAGAAATAAACTGACAAAGAAAAATAACATAGTTAGCCCAAGCTGGGCCCAAGGAAGCCCAAACCCAAGCAACAATCTGAGGAGAAGGAGGCCCACCACCTGCCAGCGGGGCCTGGCCCATCTCCACCGTAGTCACCCCAATCAAGACCTGCACAGCGTCGCCCTGCCGCCTTCGCCAGAACGCCGGTGACGGTCCGGCATCTCCGACGCGTTATAGAATAAACAATAGAAAGCAAAAGGGGCACATGTACCCTTGTTAGAATTGTGAGGGAAAATTGATCGGTATTCAACAACTAATATTGCTCTTGGAGATGGGGGGTGGGGTAGATTAGGGCTGTCAATTCCGACACGACCCGATAACACGACTCAAAACCCGCACGAAATAAAGCGGGTTGAACCCGCACGATTAAAAAGCGGGTCGGCGGTGGGTCAATCTGCCATGACCCATTTAATAAACGGGTCGGCCACGGGTCAACCTGCCAACACGAAGTGAACCCGTCTAACCCGATTGTGCTATGTTTCTTCTTGAAATTTTGGATGTTCGGAGTATTTGATCATAATATTAGACAATTTGAAATATTTCGCTTTTTAATTATTGGATTTAATTATTTATGAATTATATATAATTATTTATATTCTTCGTTTTGTGGAGTTTTTAGTGAATTTAATTAACTTATGCATTTTTTTAGTTAAATAGGTCCCATTGTTAAAGCTTAAATGGGTCATTTTGTCTAACAAGGCACGACTTATTTATTAAATGGATTAAGCGGGTTGAAAACGGGTAACCCGTTTAATAAACAGGTTGGGTTTGAGTTTAAATTTTTGACACGATTATTAAATGTGTTGGGTTTGAGTTTATATCTTGCGACACGACAAATACCTTCACCCGACACGACCCATTGACAGCCCTAAGGTAGATAGGTATATATAGGCCGTTTTAGTGAGTTGTGATTTTTTTTTAGGGAAATGTGGATTTCATTAACGCATGCCAAGGTGGCCATTACATATCCTTCTGCTGCCTTCAACTAGACAGATCAAGAAGTTGTAGTAAGAGAACTACTTTGATACATAGAGACAGACCATCTATATTCGAACTAACCGCTCACTTATTTAAAAGTGAGCCTATAAACTATGAAAAAATAGAGAGACATAGTAAATAGGCTCCTACCACAGCCATCTAGATCTTTTCCTTGCCCTTCAAACTAGGGCTTGGGGGTGTACCCGAGTACAGCACTGTCATGACCTCCTCAGCAGAGACCTTCTTTGTCTTTGGATTTTTATTTTTAGATCCCAAAGGCCTTCCTTTCTTCTTCTTTGTCCCCGGCAGCTCAAGTACTGGCATCATGACCTCAGCCGGCACCAACATACCTCCAGGGCTTTCCACAAGGCCCAGAGACTTAGCACTGAATTTAGAAGAAAATTCAGGCATCTTCACTTTCTTTGCAGAAGCAACCGGACTGGTTTTACCTTCAAGTAAGTTAGACATCAAAAATTGCAATTTGTGTGGGGAGGGAAAAGGTCTACCTCGTTTAGCCTGGCTCTCAGTCTCAACCGGCACAATAGCACGGGAATTCTCATCACTGGCTACCCTTGATTCAGCATTCCTCATGATTTAGTGAGTTGTGATTGAAATCGAGATAATGTAATAAATACTACATAGTGTTTTTTAATTAACATAAAATCTACATAAAATCTTCAAAGAATGTCTTATGGAAGATGCCGCCAAGTCAATAATGATAGATTAACAAACCATTAATAGGGAACCACTTCTGTATAGAGAAATATAAAATTGGACTTCAAGAGTGCTTAACTCAAAGAGGCTTAAAGACATGGGGTTTTTCGATTAGTCTATGACAAAATGACAGTTCAAGTGTTTGCATATAACAAGGGAAAATGTTTGGCAGGCGACAATGGTGGACATGCCCTTATTCATTGTTGCAGGTACAGGTTCCTCCTATTCTGAAAACAATTTGATATACCTTTGTTTTAAATGGTTTTATGAAAAATCAGATCCTATCAGTCGGAAAACTCAAACGAGACCACATTTTTTTATTTATCATTTCCCTAAGGCATAAAATTTAAGTTTTGTCGGTTTTGAAAGTTTTGTAAAACTCATAAAATTTTGGTTTTGAAAGTTTTGTAAAACTTAGTAAGAAAATGTTTAGGTTCAAAAGTTTTGTAAAACTCAGTAAGAAAATGTTTAGGTTCAAATATTCTCTTTCGCAATTCTAGCTAGCTGACTAGCTTCAGACTTAATTAATTAGAATTCTCACAATTTTCCAAATATAAATTAACACTTTTTGAGAAACTAGATAAAGAGAGAGAAATTGAAAATTCTTTTATGCACTGACCGTATAAGTGACCAAACATCTAGCTATTAAATGATTTCAACCATTAATATTTATAGTTAACATTTTTTTTAATAACCAAAAAGTCAACTTGATGTTATCCAGCCATCCATTCATGTTGGTGCAAGTGCACATCGGTGCTCTGAATTTTTTCTCGAGAAAAATTTAAAAATAAAAATCGATGTTGAAAAACAAAAATTGGTTATTCAGCGCCCATGCCACTAATTCTCAAAATAGAGTTGATTAGGTCGGAACCAGAGGTTTCCGGAAATACTCTTAATATAGAATCGAGGAATAGTTTTTTGCGCTTGGGCTGTCTAATCATGAATGAGTTAATCACAAATAATTTTCGTAATAAATTATATATATATATATATATATATATATGTATGGCATTCATATCCAATGCTAAAATCAATTTGTTAATTATAGGTGTGGAATCCTCCAAAATCTTATTAGAGCCTTAAAATTATCAATATTAAATTTTAACTTTCCAACCTTTTTAAATGTTTTTTGTTCTACACCAAGTGGGATCCTCGCTATGTTCTTATGAGGTGTGGATTAAGTCAGTTAATAAAATAATATTGGACTGGTATCTGACATATGTTATGACAAACCAAGCTTCAAAAGAAAATGAAATTAGATTGCTGGTTTACCAAAAAATAAATAAAATAAAATAAAATAAAATTTCAAACCATAGAAAAAAGTCCAACCTGATTAAGATATTCTAGAAATTTTTTGATGGGCAAGAAAAGCCAATTAGTTGTCTAATAATTTACTATTTTCTTAAAAAAAAAAACTAAATTTCAACAATTTTTTATGTTGTTTCTTGATTGACTTATCACTCTATCCAATCATGGAAGGTTTGTATATAAGTTTTCAACGCATGATTTAGAAATTAAGAAATTCAAATGAACATGGTGGCCAAAACCATTGCTAGGTCTCCAATCAAGCTGCTGTAAAGTTATCACTGTCTTGGCATCATCCACCTACCTAAATACTCGACAATGATTCTATCTAAAAATGAAATTTGGATAGTTGGACTATTTTTGTAAAAAAAAAAATACAAAAGAATAAGTATAGTGAATGACTTGGAATAAGACCTAGCAGAGCGCTCTGCTAGGGTTTGTGGAGCGGCGATCCTACTTGGTTGTCGCGACCTACACCTACTCCATTCATGGAGAAAATCTCAGGTTTCGGCCTCCTCACCTTCGTCTTCGTTGTCTTCGGAGGTAGTTCTTGTGAAAAGAGTTTGGGTGCGGCTGAGGCCGTGTTGGTGGGCCAACGAACTGCTGGTACTGCATCGGTGGTTGGCGGTGCTTACGGGGTGGAGTGGGATCCGGGTAGGAGCCATGGTGATCTTAGTGGGTCGCCTCTTTCCGGCGGTGCTGCTGAAGCGGTGGTGATTCGGTGGGTGCGAAAGGGAGCTTTCTTCTGGTTGGATGGCATGCCGTTGTCGGTGCCGGGTCCGACTAGTGGAGCTATTGGAGTTGACGACTGTTGGGATGGCGATCGGGTTTGCTTTCTGGCGTTTGTCGCGGACGGTGGAGACTGGATTGGCTCCCAATCTGGGAGTCTGAGGACGTCCGGTGGTGTGGGGTGGCTAGGTTCGTTCAAGTCTGGTGTGATGGCGGCGGCCGTTACAAGATCGGCGCTCTCTGTGGGTTGGTGGTGGCTTCGAGTCCTAGATCTGGAGAGGACGACCGGCGCCGCTGCTGACGGAGATGGTGCACTCCGACGGTGGCGTAGCTCAGCTTGCCGGAGTCGAGCTGGTGGGTTGGGTGTCCTGAGCACTTGTTTAGGGGACTGGAATTGGGCCTATTGTCTGGTGTCATGGCCTGCATTAGGGCTTTTTGGCTCTAGGTCCTGGGCTTGGAGGGCCTGCTGGGCTTATTTAATTTTAAAAGGGATGGAAGGTGATTTATCATCTTCCATTCCTAGCTTTTAGTTTTTTAATAGGTCGCAAAGCTCACATCCTCTGAGGGTTCATTTTACTTGCTTCGGAGGATGCTGATCTTTGTTTGGAATAAAGGTGCGTTATTTTCCTCAAAAGGTGGGTGTACTCGGGGTGGCCTGGGGCTTGTTCTTGTCATAGAATAGGTGTTTAGGGTTCTCTAAGGAACGATTCTTTCTGTCGACCCCATAGGGGTGTTTCGTTTTTGTACTGCTTGCTGAATATATATAATGGGCTGACCTCTTTTCATCAAAAAAAAAAAAAAACAATAGGCTTCCATTTCTTCAAAGCAATTAAGACTAATATACATGGATGAGTTCTAGGAGCTTCATCACCATAATTCTTTTTTGAATCAGTCTTGCTGCTTCTATTTCTTCAAAGCAAGACTAATATACATGAGTTATAGGAGCTTCATCACCCTAATCTTGTGAAAAGCTTTTAAAAAACAGGACAAATGCAGCTATGACTAACAATTAGGGAAGAATAAGTTTAGGTATGGGTATCTTATTTCTGGCACAGTACAAATTAAAACTCGGCTTAATATATATATATATATATATATATATATATATATATATATATATATATATATATATATATATATATTCTCTGAAAGGGCACTCGACTTAAAATTTAGTAATATAGAAATAATGCATGATCAACAATTCAACACGCATGATCAACAATTCATCAAAATTGTTGTGGTTGTGACGAGTGCTCAGGAGGATTAAGTGATGGTGAATTGGTGATTAATGGGGGTTTATATATGAGCATTTTTATGGAAAAAGGAGCAAATACCCGATTTGCAGATCACCACCCTTAATAATATGGGGGTAAAGCTATGGTATGTTAACATTTCTCATACATCAACTATTTTTACCACTTTAATGACTCATGTTACCACTTTGAGGACTAATATTACTATTTTGAGGACTCATATGGTAAACTAAGAAAATTTACCACTTTAAGGACTCATGTTACCACTTTGAGGACTAATATTACTATTTTGAGGACTCATGTGGTAACTAAGAAAATTTACCACTTTAAGGACTCATGTTACCACTTTGAGGACTAATATTACTATTTTGAGGACTCAAATTACCACTTTTAAGGCAATTGTATGCATGTCATACGTTAACATTTTGTAGAATTTTCCATAATATGGAAGTAGCAAAAGTGCAGTGAGGTGCTAACTGAGTGAAAGGATGTGATCGATCAAGAGATGTCTGAAATTAGAACCCTGGAAAAAAAATGACATTAATCAATTTAACCCCTCCATAATCCCTGTGTATCAACATATAAATGACGTGACTTATGAGCATGTTTTCCAGTTACTTATCCTAGTTAATATTAGACTTCAAACACATCTTATGAGTGTGGATAATTACGTGGGAAGTTATTCCACAGAATGTGGACAAAATTACTGCACATAACAATTTATTTTTGATTTTTTTGTTAAATTTATTTTGTTTTTCTTTTATTTGTGAATTGATCATTTTATCTTTTTCCATCTTGCATGTTAATTGATTTCAAATTATAACCAGAGTTGATGATATGAACACGATTTGTACCCACTTTTAAACACCTCAAGGGCACTCTGTTAGCAACAATATGATCTCTCAAACTCTAACCGTGGAATTCTCTACATATCTATCCATTTTTTGCATATAAATATGATATTTGCGGTGTCCTTTAATTTCATTGAAAAATTAAAGATATTGGTGTAATTAAATTTTTGTAGCAGTATATCAGTCGTTGAAGCCCTTGACACAGCTGATTGTTTCTTAACCCACCAAAATATAGGAGCATCGTCTAGAAGAATCACAAAACCAGTAGTGGATCTTCTGCCGATAACCAGCTAAATTAGCATCATAATAGGCCTTTAAGTTTATCAACTCTGCAACATTAATGCGAGAATGAAACCTGCATGATTAACATAAATAATTGACGTACAACTACAGTTGGAATCAGAGTAGAGGATAAAATAATATATGATGAGTGGAAAAAGTTTTCACATACTTTCAACATTCAAGTGCTCATAACGTATTGTATCCTGTTTGCACCATGTGCAATGAAATATAATAACCGATAGGCGATAATCAATTCAAAAAGTTCAAACAAATGTATGGTGATCCGTTAATTATGTAAACAAATATTATTATAAATTAGTTGGTTACGAAACATCACCACTTCGGCACAACAGTACTTCGAAATAAGCATTGAGAATGCAAGTTATTTACATTGATAACGTGAGTGGATGATTAATTGGGGAATCATCTGCTTCTGTTCGAGTGTATAAGTAGCTGGTAAGAAGAAACGGCTATTATATATATGACAGCCTATTGCCTAAGTTATTGACGAAGTGCAAGGAAGTACTGATTGAAAGCCACATATCGCAAGACATACAAAACGATCATATACTTACCGAAGCAACAGGAGAGAAGTAACAAAGTGCAGCGAGGCCCCCCCCCCCCCCCCCCCCCCCCCCCCCACCCCCCCCCTCCCTCCTCATAGATGAGGTTTTCTACTTCACATGTGAGAGGTCTTATGAACCATGATCCTTTATTTATTTTTCTAATTAAGATTCCAATTATCAAATACTTCATGGCACGTTTACTTACTTGGAATGGAAATGAGAATTAGAACCTCATATTAAGCCAAAAAAAACAAAAGACTTACAAAAGATAATCAAAACCTTAAAATAAATGAGATTTGAATACTCATTAATGAAACAATTTAAGCATCTTTAAGTAGCTAGCTGTTTACCTTTACTTCAAACTCCCATAGTAGGATTAATCCAGAGGCTCTAGCTTGTTCTTAATAATCCTTCAAGCTGCAGGAGGAGGTGTGTCTGGATATCCCAATCTGGCTAGGAATGCAGCTATCTGATCCAATCTCCGTCCCTGATTAGCCATTTCATCACGATGCTGTTGAAGCATGTCAACCTGGAGCTGAATAAGCTGATCAAGTCTCTGCTCAATAGTTGGGGATGTGGATGTACCATTAGTATCAGCCACACCATCTTTACCATTCTCCAACTCCTCAAAAATGTTGGTTCCCTCCCGGTAGTAGGCGACTACACTTTCCACACCCTCCTTCGTGAGAGCAAAGGCTTCTACTTTTGCACAACAATCAACATATTTTCTCGAGATATCAGGTTTATATTTGGAAATAGAGACGTCAGGGAATGCCCAAGTCAGAAGTTCCTCCCCAAAGAAATCGCCTTTCTTCAGTATTCTTTCAATGTTGCCTCTCTTTCTTAATCTACTTAAAACATGGAAAGTCTGCTCAGTCAAAGTAATTTCGCCTTCTACAATGATGAGCATCCGATCAATTTGGCCACCTGGTTTAACGACACAGTTATTCTTCGGGAGGACCACTGGATCGAGAGACATACAGATGCGGTACAACACATCTTCATCAACACCATCAAGTACAGGTACCTATATATTGATTACATCTATGTATGAGTTTAAAGACATTGAGAATGATACACTTATTATTTGGCTAAAATTCGCTCATATGTGTATGTAATACTGAAATTAAGATATACAGAGACAGAGCTGGGTTGAGAAATTGCATACTTTATGGTAAAGAAACAGAGAAAGAGCTTAACTGTTTTTATGTCTTTAATTGATTAAAGGCTCTGCCAATATATACAAGAGTTACAACCCTCCTTCAATTAAGGAGGAGACAAAGGGAACAAAAGCAGCAGGAGACAAGGGAGAGTAAAAGTAGCCGAAGGAAAAGCAAAAGGTAGAAAGCAACAGTAGGAACATGTGATGAAATAATGTAATGCCAATGTTAAGAATCTTCACTCTTAACACTCCCCCTCAAGTTGGAGTGGATGTTAATCACTCCCAACTTGCTTAACAATGTCAGAAGTTGATTCGAGTTCAACGGCTTTGTAAAAATGTCTGCCGGCTGCTCTTGGGTCTTAACATATTGTGTCTTTATCATCCCCCTTTGCATCTTCTCTCTCACCACATGACAATCAATCTCAATATGCTTTGTTCTCTCATGAAATACAGGATTAGAAGCTATGTGAATTGCTGCTTTGTTGTCACAATATAAGCTCACTGGTTGTATTTGCCTAACATTCAAATCACGTAAAATATATAGCAACCATGTTACCTCGCAGCAAGTTGTTGCCATGGAACGATACTCGGCTTCAGCACTTGAGCGAGAGACCGTGCTTTGCTTCTTTGTCTTCCATGAAATTGGGGCATTACCAAGAAATATGCAATATCCTGTAATTGATCTTCTTGTATCCTTACATCTTGCCCAATCCGCATCACAATATGCCGTTAGCTCCAAAGACCCACTAGAGGGTAGAAGTATGCCTTGCCCAGGAGTGTGTTTAAGGTACCGTAATACTCTATAAGCTGCTTCCAAGTGAGGCTCTCGTGGCTTGTCCATGAATTGACTAAGAGTGTGCACTGCATAAACCAAGTCTGGCCTTGTGATAGTAAGGTAGATGAGACGTCCAACTAACCTTCTGTACCTTGATGCATCTTGTAGCAATTTTCCATCACCTTGCGTGAGACATATGTTTTGTTCAATGGGAAAATGCGAAGACTTGGCTCCTAGAAACCCCGTATCCTCCAGAATTTCTAAGGCGTATTTCCGTTGACTTAACACAATGCCTCGCTTTGATCGTGCCACCTCTAATCCAAGGAAGAACTTCAAGTTGCCCATATCCTTTAACTTGAATTGACTTGACAAGAAGGCTTTAGTCTTTGTGATATCATCCAAACTATTTCCCGCCAGAATTACATCATCCACGTAGACTAAGAGAGCGGTAAAGGTGCCACCATGATTGTGAACGAATAAAGAATAATCTGACCATGACTGTCGAAAGCCGGCAGCCTTGAGTGCTGCCGAAAGCTTCAAAAACCATTGCCTAGAGGCTTGTTTCAGTCCATATAACGACTTGTGTAGCTTGCAGACAACGGGTTTCTCCCCCTTTCGTTCAAATCCGGGTGGCAATTGCATATAAACATCTTCATGAAGATCACCATGCAGAAAAGCATTGTTGACGTCTAATTGATGGAGGTGCCAATTTTGGAGAGCAGCCAAACTTAACAAAACACGCACGGTGGTGAGCTTGGCAACAGGAGCAAATGTCTCGCGATAATCAAGTCCCTCAACTTGGCTATAACCCTTGGCCACTAAGCGCGCCTTATATCGTTCGATGGTTCCATCCGGATTGTGCTTGATTTTGTAGACCCATTTACATCCAATGGGTTGCTTGTGTGCTGGGGGAGACACCAAACTCCACGTTTTGTTGACTTGTAATGCCTCTATTTCCAAGCGCATTGCCTCTCTCCATTTAGGGTCTTGTACTGCCTGTGAGAAAGAGGATGGTTCTCGGTGCAAGCTAATGTTAGCAGTGAAAACCCGATGGGGTGTAGAAAGATGAGAATAAGACAATACATGAGAGAGGCTGTGAGCCATACCAGAATTGACGACCTCGCCCGGAGAAGATGAAGTGACGGAACGTGTTGGGAGGGCCGCCTCAACATGAAAGTCGCGCAGTACCGTAGGGACTTTAGTGGCGCGAGTGGAGCGTCGAACTGGTAACGTGGAGATTGGCGGATGTGAGGTCGAGATTGTGGGTGAAGGTGGAGATTCTGTGGCAAGAGGAGAGGGAGGAGAAGAGTTAGGAGAGGAAAGGAGATCGTGAGAATTATCAGCGGAAGAGGTAGGAGAAAAGGTGGTGTTGGGTTGAGTTGAAGGAGGAGAATCAGGAGGCAACGTGAGCTGTGGAGAAAATAGAGGAGTGGAATCTTGTGGAGAGATTATAGGAGGAGAATCGAAATCTAGGAGGAGAGATTTCGAAGGGATAGGGTAAGGAAGGGAATCAGGAGTGTTTTTATGCTTGTCAACAATGTGTTTGTATGGAAAGATATTTTCAACGAAAACAACATCACGAGAAAAGAGGATCTGTTTTGTGGAGAGATCACATACTTTATAGCCTTTCTTCCCATTTGGATATCCGAGAAAGATACATTCAACGGATCTGGCATCAAATTTAGATGGACGTGATGGGTGTGTGGATACAAAGCATTGACAACCAAAAACCCTAAGATGAGAGTAGCTAGGCTGATGACCAAAGAGTTTTTCGAATGGGCTTTGTCCTTGAAGGTTAGGAGTCGGGGTTCTATTAATTAGATAAGTGGCAGTTAAGATAGCATCCCCCCAAAAAGGCTTTGTCAAATGTGATTGGAAAAGAAGTGCTCTAGCAACGTTGAGTAAATGACGGTGTTTGCGCTCAACCACACCATTTTGTTGTGGTGTGTTGATGCAACTCGTCTGATGAACAATGCCCCGTGAAGAATAGAAAACAGGAATATTAAACTCAGCACCATTATCACTCCTAACCATTTTAACATGCTTAGAAAACTGTTTTTCGACTAAGAGAATGAAATTGATGAGTAAAGGTCGAGCTTCAGATTTACGTTGCATCAAATAGACCCAAGTACTACGTGAATAATCATCAACTATAGTCAAAAAATACTTAGCACCAGAATAAGTGGGGACGTTATATCCGCCCCAAATGTCAACATGAATCAAATCAAAACTTGAAAGACTTCGATTAACACTTAACGGAAAAGGTTTGCGAGTTAATTTTGCGAGAGGACAAACAGAACATGAGTTGGTGTCATAAGACTTATTCGAAAGAAAGGGAATTAAAGAAGACACTTTAGCAGACGGGTGACCGAGACGCTGATGCCACAAGCTATTGGATTCAAGATGGACGGTATTGCACGTTGCTTTCCCTGGAAGATCAAGGCAGTAGAGTCCCTCATGTTCAGTTCCCGTCCCAATCATCTTCCCCGATCGTAGGTCCTGTATAAAGCAAAGTTGTCTTAGAAAGATGGTGATATAAAACGAATCAAATCCCAGCTTGCTAATTGATATGAGATTGAGATAAAATTGCGGGACACATAACACATTGTGAAGGACAAATTGGGATGAAAAAGTGACAGTGCCTGTGTGTGTGACACAAACTGAAGAGCCATCAGGTAACTTCACAAAACGATTAGGAACTGTTTTGTAGGAGGAAAGGAGTTTAGGGCTACACACAACATGATCAGTGGCACCACTATCTAAGATCCAAAAAGGCTTAGTGCTATTTTGTGAGAGCTGATGGACTTTACCCGATAACTCTTCATAATTTTGTATATTACCGACCAAGTTCGCAGAAGATGATTGTGATTGGGCCATGAGCTTGTTGAGGAAGCGATGACACTCTTGTTTTGTGAGAGGAAATCCTTCATGGTGTCTCTCTGAGGTATCCTGTGCTCCAACAAGGTTTGCCTTGGACTGTTGCAACCTTCCGTTTGCAATATCATTCTTCCTTTTACGGCAATACGCTTGTGAATGTCCTTTCAAGTTGCAGTAGGAACATGTGATGTGAGCTCTGCAATATTTGGTACTGTGGTTAGTCATATCACATTTCTCACAATACCTGCTTCCTCCATCGGATCGACGAAAGTCACTTGCTCCTTCAGAACGTCGATCACGATTCCCTTTCTTGACAGAGTTGATGGAGGAGTCGGCGGCTTCCCTGTCTGCAACATTGGGTTCTTGGCCCAAACCTTTGACGGAGAAAGCTGCAGATTCTGGAACTGCAGTGTCCTTTCCTGCCGCAACCTGTGATTGCTTCTCATGCCGATGCACAATAGCATATGCCTTACTCAAGCTTGGTAGAGGATCCATACCTATTATGTTTCCACGAGTTTGTTCAAAGCTTTCATTCAAACCCATAAGAAACTTCATTGTCTTCTGTGCCTCCATGAATTTGTTAATCTCTGCCGCTGCATCACAGGTGCATGAAGGAAAGGAACATAGAACATCTTTCTCATCCCACATCCCTTTCAAGTCCGTGTAGTAGGTCGTGACAGAACGGCTTCCCTGTTCACAGTTGTGTATGTTGCCTTCAATTCGGAATAGGGCAACGGAATTTGTTTGATCGAAACGATCCTTTAATTCCAGCCATATAGTTCGAGCCTCCTTACGGTGAATCACAGATTTGGACATGTTCTTTGCCATAGACGAGATGAGCCAATTCTTTACGAGAGTGTTGCATCTGTCCCATTGGAGAGCTTCTTCTTCGTTGATTTGTGACCTTGTAAGAGTTCCATTGACAAATCCAGCTTTGTTCTTGATTTCGAGTGCCATCATAATCGAAGGTGCCCATATTGAGTAATTGTCCTCCGCCAAAGGCTCAGAAACCAACATGACCCCCGGTTGGTCTGAGTGGTGGATAAAGAGTGGATGAGTAGAGTTCTCCCATGGTGCTGCAGCCCTGGAAGTTGCTGAACCCTTCACGAGTAGGTGTTGGGATTCATGTTCTTCGTCGCCAGCCATGGGGATGGATTACGAAGAGGAAGATGAAGAGGAAAAGATTGAGAAGTTCTCTGCTCTGATACCATAAAGAAACAGAGAAAGAGCTTAACTGTTTTTATGTCTTTAATTGATTAAAGGCTCTGCCAATATATACAAGAGTTACAACCCTCCTTCAATTAAGGAGGAGACAAAGGGAACAAAAGCAGCAGGAGACAAGGGAGAGTAAAAGTAGCCGAAGGAAAAGCAAAAGGTAGAAAGCAACAGTAGGAACATGTGATGAAATAATGTAATGCCAATGTTAAGAATCTTCACTCTTAACATATGGAGAGTCCTCATGCAGAGATCCTTCTTTATTTCATATTCGATATGCCAGGGAAGACGAATCGAGAATAGATACCTCACATCCACCTCAGCATCTAAGTTTTCTTCCAGTACACTATTAGCCTTTATGTGTTTCATAACTGATGTCTGCTGATCCCGGTGAACACCATTTCTTGACAGCCAGTCAAGTATATCTTTCTCCTTGCAATCCATCTTCATCTTTTTCTGTAGTAACTTCTCCGATCTTGTCGTTGTTAACTCTCTATATGCCTGTTTTACAATTACAGAAGATTAATCTCAGTTATAGTGCAGTTCGATATTGGACCTCAGTTGGAAGTCTCTCCAAATGAAAATTGATAATAAAAGTAAACAAATAAAGACAAATCAATTGGGATTCATTCATAATTTTCGTCGATCTTAAACCTTGTTTACTAGTTCTGGATCATAGAACAATGTCGAAGTCGTACGTGTCTGCCGCAGCATGGTTACTACAAATTTCAACCCACGACTTGTGAGAGCGAAGGCTTCTACTTTTGTTTGGCATTTGACATCTCGGGTCGATATAGGAATACGGCCGTTCAAAAGCTCTTCTCCATAAACTTCACCTTTCTCAAAACGTGACTTGGGGATGATAATTGATGAAGAGCCTGCTGCGGTGTTGTCCACATATACAATTAGCACGCCTTGTGTGATGATGAGCATTTTGTCATCCGGCTCTCCTGCTCGAACTACGTAGCTATTCTCCTCGTAGATCACCGGGATGGAAAACTTTAATACCAAGTTGAATTCATCTTCTCCCACGTCTTGAAGGATGGATACCTGTTTACATATTGCTTAAATAAATTGGTCAGTTTTTAAGATCGAAGGTTCATCTTATTAATGAACCACCTTATTTCATAGTGACAAAACAACGTATATAAAGGTTGATAAACATACTTTCATGAGGGCATTTGCGCAGAAATGCTCCTTCAAATAACTTGCCACGGGTTGATTGCCATTCACAGTGATAGCATTGAATACAAAAACTAAGTCCACATCAACATCTACACCAGTGGCGTAGTTTCTTTCAAATATTTTCTGATACTTTATGATTTTCACCACTTCTATCTTGATTTTTTCGGGGATAGCATTATCTAACATCCACGAATGTAGATCTTCATATTTCGCCTTAACTTTCTCCTCCTGAACCTCCAATGCTTTTGTAGATTCCCAAAGAATATATGTCTGTTTGACCGAAAAAACAAATGAAATCTCAGTTCAAGTTAAGGTCTCATACAAAGTTAATCATTAACTAATAATTGGCTTCATCTCATATATGATTTTTTTTTTTATCAACTCACATTATATCAACTTTAACTTAATGTGATAATTAAGTTCAACAAACAGCAAAAGCATCTTGGACTCAGTTGAAACTTCAGCAAACAAAATCAAGCCATACACAACTACAAAAATCCACACCACCAAAATAACAAAACAAAAAATCCCTACAGATAAAACTATATAAAAGAGTATAACTACTGTTATTCTCCATCAAGTACATCTAAATGCCAAAAGGTTTAATTTTCAAAAAAAAAAAAATGCCAAAAGGTATACGCTTTGGGAATATATTTTTTTATAATCTTGATATAGTGAAATTTGTTTTGTTCTTATTTATTCGTCAAAAATAATGCCGATGTGGAGCAACCCCTCCGGTACCAAATTACAAGCAAAGAAAACAAATAAGAAGGAAAAACCATACTCTAAACAAGAATTGCTTAAAGATTATAAGAAGCTAAGAAGGAAAGCTATAAATCTGATATTAAACAGTCAACTGATCAGTATATAATGAACATCTATATGTCACCACATACCTGCACATTTCCCATGAGATATAGAAACAGAAGCAAGCCAACAAGAGAAATAAAAATTGTAAAGCAGTTTTCCCACACATAGTTACTTGTTTCCAAGTCACTTCCAAAATTACTGCAAAAAATGATGTAGAAATCAATAGGTAAGATACATGCCGGTGGTGCAAATTCTTTCTAAAGAAAATCATCAATAGGCTTAACTTTCTAGAATAAATTTCATTTGGAAGAATTTTTTTAGAAATAAATTCTTGTATGGCCAAATTATTTTTCTACACTTATCACGGAAAAGAATTGAATAAGTACAGTGATACTATTAGAAAATCATTTTTATACCATCAAATATTATCTTGTTTTTTGCTTTGTTCATTTTACAAGCATACAGATGTGAAGACATTTTTTTTTTTTTAACAAGACAAATGTAAGGACTAAGGAAAACATGCTTGAAAGACCTTCTATAGATTACTGTCTGACAGCAAGCAATGGAAAGAAAGTGAAAACATTTTCTTGCGCAGCACAGCAAACTGCTTCGTGTTGGAATGAAAAATTTGCATGTCCAGTTAACTTGGAAGTGAATTATCTTTTGATATAAAGTACGGTTAATGTCAAATACAGTAACTACAGTTAAAAGAACTTGTGCTGCATAAATAAAAGTCTTTACAGACATGTTGAATTAATCAATAAGAACAATAAAAGTCAGACCACGAAACAAAAAATAAATAAATAAAGCATATGTACCTCATAACAACCAGTAATTAAGAATTATACACTACCTATAGTTGAAGGTAAGCACAGTTCAAATTATCTAAGAAGTAATAAGGCTATTATTAGCGGTTAATTAGTATACTCTAAGGGGTAATCTGGTGCTCAGGAACTAGGCTAAAAGACGGAACAGGGGAAAAATAATTGGAATAGATAGTCAATATATCTTAACATTTACTATCCACATATGCATACCTCAGGTTTCTAATGCCCCACCAGAAAGTATAAAAAAACTTTGTTGTGAAACTTATCGATCCTGTATTACCAGATTGAAGGGCATCAAGGAATATTCCAAAATCAAATAGTGTTGCATTGGATGGATTTATAGGACAAAAATCATTTAGGAGTGTAATATCTGCTGAAGAACTGGTGTCCTCGCAATAATTAGTGGCTCTACACCCTTTAGTATTTCTACATGCCTGATGCCAACACGATATCTCTCTTTGAATGGACAAAAAGTACCAATATGCTCCCAAAACCTGACAAAATATTTTACTAAATGATCTGAATTAACTCTCCCACTAGTTACAATAAGAACAAAAGACA
Source organism: Rosa rugosa (assembly GCF_958449725.1). NCBI lineage: Eukaryota > Viridiplantae > Streptophyta > Magnoliopsida > Rosales > Rosaceae > Rosa > Rosa rugosa. The sequence goes on from NC_084821.1 coordinate 45,763,853, forward strand.
GAATTAAGAATTTGATGATGATGTTTAAGGAGTATGCATTATAAATTCGGTAAATAAGATACTGAATTATATGTTCTGTAAAAGTCAATCCACATACTTTTTATTCTATTTTTATTTAATATAACCTTTTGTGTAAACTTTTTGAGTCAATGTTTATGAACAATTCACATGAAAAAAAAAAAAAATTAAAGAGGATGTGCAGATTACTGTTTGACATGTATAAATAAGAACCCTCGCTGCAAAAGAAATTCTAAAATTCTAGTTATTTGTTCTGTCATTATAGTATTTCAATCACTGGTTCTTTTTTATTTTTGTTATAAAATACTGAAAACAATGGCAATGGTTGATTGCCTCTTGTAAACACACCTTTCAACTTTCCTTTGTAGATCAGCACTTTAATTATGAAGATCAAATTCTTTGGTAACCAGTTATGACAGTGAAGAGATAAACTTACATGACCAGCCATGATGTACATGAGAAAATAGAATACACTTTTAGCCCATTTCCCAAGCATCTGAAATTGCTTATGGAAGTGATAGATTTGGTAACCCCTTGCAAAAAATTGTAAAGGAAGACAGATGTTGCCAATGACTATTTCATATAGATACCCCGACGCTCTCATTCTGAAAAGGACTATTATTATTGTGACCTGTACAAAATTGAAAAGTATTTATGATCTGGTATACGCAGATACATCTACATGAATGTATATATATGCTTAATAACAGAGTTTGTGAGCTACATGAAAAGCTAGGTAACATCTTTTAGGAATTACCAACGAATGCTACTCATGGACATAACAGATACCAACAATTTATTTTAGGCACTTACATAAGAACAAAAGCACAGACACACACTGACACAGTTTATCCTTGAGATTAGCACATAACCGGCTGTGAGGATATCATTCATCTTTTGCGGTTACAATTAAGATACTTGAACCAAAAACTTAAATAATCCTAACAGTGAAAATTCTTACAGTATTACGCAACTCAAATTCTATCATTTAGCAATAACAATTTACGCCAAAATATTTTATTCTTACCTGTGGGATGGGAAGTATAGCAATAACGTCAATTATGATATCTTTAGACAACCACTTCATCCTCCTAAGTATGCGTTCATAAATATGCTTCTCTGGGTCAGAGTCAGAGTCAGAGTTTGAGGGGATGTCGATCCGATCATGAATTAGAGCAATAATATGGAGTGTGAAAGTGAGATCCGTAAGTGATCGCAACACAAGAACTGTATTGCTTAATGTTCTGTCCATTCCAAGACACTTGCTGTTCTCATCAACAACTGGAATGTAAAAGAACAAGGGATCGACTGACATTGCAATGCATGATATTGCAAGTACCCTTTCCCATGTTAGTGTAAATCTCCCCTTCAATATCAGATTCCACAGTAAACTGATGGGCAGAAGAATGGTCAATGTCAAACATAGTATCAGATGGAGAACTACTCCTCTCAAACATGGCATCAAATCTTGAAAAAGTTCTCTGAAATCCTCAATAGTTCTCACGCCAACTATCCCTCCAACATGACATGCCAATGGTGACCATATTTCTCTAAGTGGAAATGTAACTGCTAACCATGCTTTCTTAACTGAAGTTGTCAGTGTGGACCATGATTTCCTAATTGCAGTTGGAATACGTGAACGTTGCCCAGACGTACTGTTTAAGCTGGAACTTGTTTGTGATGGAAAGCTGAGAAGACGAAAAACGAAAAACGAATTATACAATGAAATTACAAATCTGTATATGGATATATTACAAATTCGAAACAAGCCCTAATTGTCCAAAAATAAGAACTAACCTTAAGATGACGCTTTTACCAGAGTCCATAGACATAACTTCTACCAGGGATGGATGCGATGATCTCTACGATGTTCTGAACGTTCTTCCTTCACTTCAGCAACCAATAAGCCAAGATTATATTTTCCACAAAATCAATCAATATACCAAGAATTACGGTAAGAAAAAGATTATCAGAATTTTAATGGCGAACTTCTCACAGCAACCGGTCTCGACGTTCCTGCACATATGACCTCCCAGAGGGCCCGACCCAGCTCGTACCTCCCGACCCGGGTCCGGCTTCCGGTGCTCGCCCTCGTCGCCATCTCTGTCTGTTTATCTCTCCACAATCTTCGAAATTCTCTCTCTCTCTCTCTCTAGAACTTTCTGTCCATTCCGATCACAGAATCAACCTCTTCTTCTTGCACGGCTGCCAAACCTGAAACTTGGTCACGCTCATTCTTTCTAATTTTAAATAAAATTCGAACCCCTAATCGTATATATCAGTCGAACCCCCAAAGATTATCGAGTCTGAAGAGGACTTTACGCTAATAAAGAGAAAAGGGCTGAAGAATTTATCTGAAGACGACTTTGTTATAGGAGAATTTTTTTTTTTTATTATTTTTTTTCTTTTCAAATTGGATGAGTGACATTGTATATATTTCTCTATATACCAGCCTCAGTGCTTGCCAATTTGCTTTATTTGTTTTATGAATAAAAAAGTGAAAAGCTTCAAGGAAGTTTTAGTACTTGGGATTCATTTTCATTTGTTTTGATGTGAATAGATTGATCTGATTTTATTTGTGTAATTAGTTTTTTATTTCAAAGATTCATTAGTTTGGTTCTCATGGGAAATCGTTTCGATAATTTAGTTTTGAGTTCTGAACTATACCAACACTCAGGGTGTGATGTTGAAGTTCATCACTCGGTTTTGCAGTTCAAGTGGTTTGGTGATGTTACAATTCTTCACAAATGATCTTAAAACTGCAAGGGAGCGAGCTATGAAAAAGGCACTGAAAACCTCAATTTCATTTGTGATCATTCGCCACAAAGACTTTCAAGTTCATGATCCTTTATTATTTTGAATTTTTGATACACTTCATTTGGTTGGGACAAATAATTCATCTATATAATCATCAGTTATGATGGTTTGCAGCAGTGTACAGATAATTCTTTTATAAACAAGGCATTGCTACAAAGTGTGTTTTGACATTCGGTCTCCTTTCAGCGAGGTACATTCCATCAACCATAACTACCCGCTCTCTAATGTGATTATTCCCTTCTATATTGTTTTTTGCCTGGTCATATCTTAGGAGATCAAAATATAGGCTGCAACCCAAATATGTAGCTACAAAGGCAGCGACAAGCGAGTCTGCATTGGTATCACGGGTGGCTTTGAAGATTGAAGCAGTGTGCAATCATCTTCTGGCACCACAAAAATTCAATCATCTCTTTTTCTTTTATATGTTTGTTAATTAGGACTTCAGTTTTCTTCGAAAAAAATCTTCGAACATTCAATTCGAATACAGTGTTATTATATTATCTGTCGCAAAATAAATATTTGTTTTGAAGTATATGAACTTGATCTTCAATATTTCATGGGTAAGTAAAAACAAGGATTTGTTACAAATGATTTTTGGTTTGAGTAGATTGTGAAATATAGTAGGAATATATTTCGATTAGTGATAATGTTGTGGTGTGCAAACAATATTTTGAAAAAAGTTTTCAATATTATTTTGCGAATGGTGAAAGTTGTGTTTGAGAGTGTGACTCAATATATTGTGTGGTGTAATAGGACCAGTGTGGCGATCTGTGTGACGATTATTATGAAAAAGATATGGATTATTGTTGAGTGATTGATATTTGAAATTGTTGATGTGGTGTTTGGTGTTATCAGTAGATGAACATATATTGATTTTCTTGTTTATTCTTATTATTGAATTGCTTGTTTTCTTTCGTAATCTCCTGAACTATACTATATGCAGGGAGTACTGTTTTCTGAATTGATTGTTTTTAATGTAATCTTCTGAACTAAACGATATGCAGGGATTACTATGACTTCTATTGATTGTTTTTAATGTAATCTCCTGAATTAAATGACATGCAGGGATTACTATGATTTGCTTGATGTGATCTCCTGAACTAATTCGCATGCAGGGATTACTTTTGACTTGATTTTGAATTATAAGTGCTTTATTTTTTTTTTTGAGAAGTGGTTGGTAAGATTTCAATGATTTTGAAAGGTCACTGAGGTGACAATTAATTATTCGGTTGAGATAAAAAGAGCATGATTTTGGATTATTGGAGTTTTAAATGTTTTAAAAAGTTACTGGAGTTTGATTGTTAGTTGTACATTTGTGAAATTAATTGCATAACTTGAGAGTCAGAGCATGTGAGTTTTAAAATTTGAATTAACGTACGTGAGCATGATATGGTAG